>NW_016160466.1:20033-36752 GCF_001687245.7 Rhagoletis zephyria | reverse complement strand
AAAAAAAATTGATTATAGCAGAATATATAGAAATAAAATAAAATAAAAATAATGAGGCAGTAGAGCGGAATAGGCAAAACCAATAGATCTTCCACCCCAAACCTACCCGCACAACAAGAAAACTGCGATTATCTCGCGATTTGCTACTTAATTTGACAGTCGGCAAATGTAACACATCTCCTGGCGCCACTTCTTTTTCGCCATAGTCCAGCATATCTTCCTTAATCGCATTCGACACATTTCTTTCTAAATCTTCACTTTCAGCACTGCGCACGCTGCATCCGGCCACAGAAACACTTATGCTGATTGGCAATGCATTGCAGAGATATACCGGCGGTCGTAAATGCAAAGTGTAGTAGGCGCTTAATATGGTATATTTGTCACTGTGTTCATGGAAGATTTCGGTTTTAATACGCTTCACATTGATATAGAAGGTTTCAAAAGTATTCAATGGATCACACTGTAAATGTCTGGCGTATTCGAGATCTGTTGGGCAATCATTCCATTTAATGCCCTGCACAGACACATTGTAGCCCTGAAAATACCAAAAGACATTTTACAGCTCAATAATTTGTGGGTAATTATAAGATTTCGTAAGCACAAAAGTCAACATACTTCTAAGCTGAAGTGTAAGTCTTTGATATCTGCATAAATGGCATGTAGTGGTACATGAAAGATTTCTCCTGGTAGCACTTTGCCTACTAAAATTTTTTCTCTCGCCAGCCCTTGTTTATACCGGTGGATAAGAAGTGTTGTGGTAAAGTGATTGTGTACCTAGAACATAAAACCACAAGATTTAACTGCAAGTTTATTTGCGAAAGCTACAAAGTTCATACGCACTTTGACCACGCCATGTATATTGATTTTCGTTGTGCCATACTCGGAGCGCACTTCAGAAACTATGCCCCAAGGATCTTGATTTGAGCCACGATATAACGGGAAGTAGCGTTGATCTGATTTGCAAACAGGTAGAACTACCTTCTTTGTCTATGCCACCCACCTGGTGTTAAAAACCATTAGCATTGAAAATGTACCATCAAGTAATTGATTCAATCTTACTTTCACATATAAATTGTATTCCTCGTCTTCTTCATTGGTAATTGTAGATAAATCTTTTGTTTGCAGGTATGCACGTCCACCAGGCGAAATCGTACAATCTTTTACTTGTTCTGGCGAAAAGTTGGCATCAGCATCTTCCGATGCGAATATCAGTGAGCTGTTCAAGCTTTTAGCCAGTGTTGCTTTTGGCGAGTGACACTCATGCAGCGTGAATATACCGCGTCTAAAGTTTATAGAAATGTCGAAGCCGGTATCGTTTTCTACAACATAGGGTGCTATCACTTCGGGTTTAACAGAGACCCTCTACATTGATGGCCTGGAGAAGGCCTCCCCAAGACACCCAACAGATCCAGGCACGACTTAGTAACTGTGAACTGAAATCTTCATCTGAGTGTATGGCAATTTGTGTGACTTTTTCTGTTTGTTCTTCCTGTTCTTCATCGATTTCATTGTCGTTTTCATTTTTCTGACTTATTATATCCACTTTGTAAGTTAATTCCCACGGCAAATATTCGTGTTCACCTTTACGATTTATGTGTTCATTCATTTCATAATCGGCTCCCATACTGCCAAGGACTCATTGTAATAGTTAGTGCTTAACGTAAGCGAGCCACGAATTTTCAAATCACTACTCCAATCACTGACGACCGCGTTCAATCGCGTATCAAGTGCAATCAGAGGCTTCGTATAATAGCCAATGCCTGTTTCAATGACAATAGTAATATTGGGCACTTCAACGATACATCTTTCTGTCTTCTGTTTTTGAGGTACTTCCAATATCTGGCTATCAATGTATTCCAATGCGTCAACTGCACGGTCTACAAAAATTAAATGAGGAATATAGTAAGGTTGTATATGAAAGGAATTTAGCAGGCTTACCGGCTTTTAGGAACCAATAGCGTCTATCTTGAAACGTTTCCTCTGCCCATAAATGACTGTAATCAGTCTCAAGTCTTTGATTCGTTTGTGCCTGGGCGTTATCCGCGCTTATAGTTCGCATAGCTTTGTTCAATAGCTCTATAGTAGCGGGTGATACATTCAGCATAATTTCACTCAGTTTTAAGCTGACATGGAGGCCTTCCTCTTCGGGTGTTGAGCCCTGCAAACTGATCATGCAAGGGTGTAAAATATAATGCCGCGTAGCCTCACGCCGCTCTGGCATAAAGGAACACATATACATCTTCAAAGAATCAATTTGTCCATTGATGATTTGTTTTTCACCGATTGCGCGATAATTTAACTGCGCCTGCACATTAAATATGATGGCATTCGATTTCAAATCATCTAGTTTTCCACTAGTATAATATCGGGTTCCTCGATATGCAATATCAAGTTCATTTTTTTATTATTTGCAGCTGTTGGGAAGCGGCCTCGGCTTGGTTTGAGGTCACTGCCTTAGGTGCTACTTTGGAGCTAATAGAAAATGAAATCGCATTTTTAGGGTCATATAAAGCATATGCCATTTTGTATTTTTTTTGTTTTTTACCTGCGTGAGTTGGGGTAGGAGTGCTCTCTTTCTTCTTTTGTGGACTTGTTGGTTCAGAATCCTCGGGTAATTTAAGAAATCAGCGAGCTTCAAGAGATAGTCGACGCATAAAATCAAATCGAAGCTGGAAACACGCACCTCAGCTAATGGGCAGAGAAATAATTTTATTTATTTGTTGATTTTAAAATACAGGACCAAAACGAATGCATGTACGTACCGAAAACATCATCTTCTCTAATACTAGCAGTTAAGTCCAACATATAATTGACATCCTTCTTACAAGCATCCATTACATCTGTTGACTCCTCGGATTGCTGGTCCAGCTGGTTTTCATTCCAATCCTTGCGACAAAGATATTTTTTAATTGGACTTTTGTTTGACAGACGCGTATCATCGATTTGAATATTGCATAGCACGACGGAGGTGTTAAGTGTGCCATCTATTAATTTGTTCCCTTTAGTGATAGAAGATACAGACCGAATCGTGCCAACCCTTCTTCGTTGTCTGCAAATAAGATAACGAAATTATATATTTTTTTCACTGTGTTTTAAAGCGAAAACATACTTACTTAAAAGCAAATTAATAACACACCGTCAAATAAGAAACTGAACTTCATTTGTACATGGATTTTATTCTTCTGTGGAGACCCAAAAGCATTTACTGCTGACAGAACTTTGCGTTTAGATGCAACCGCCCTACGCTTCGACATCAGCTTTGGAAGCCTGTGTTCGTACATCAGGAGCGCAGGTTTGGGAGATGGTGGTTGTTCAGGTTCCTCAACCGGGGGGAATTCATCTGCTCCTTCGCTCAAATTACGATTCAAAATAGCCATTATTACCGCATAATCTTCCATAAAGAGATTGAACTGATTCACAGTGATAAAATAAAGTATTTCATAAATTAGTTTCAATATAAGGCCACTCCTATTGCAAAACTTACCTCAATTGATTTCAAATGCCCAGAAATATCCATTTCAGGTACATCTTTGTACCATGTACTAGACAAATTCGTTTTACTATCAAAGTACAACTAACTGGATCCAAAATATTTAGATGAGACTTAATGCCATAGGCCATGTCAACCGCTAAAAGCAGAAAGGTAAATATTTGAGATTTATCAAAAACACTATTTCTCGATCCTACTTACTATCGACCGAGGATCTCAGATTTTGTTCTAGCAAAATGGCGGCTTTTGCTAGTCGCATATTCTTCAACTCAAGTTTAATCTCATCAAGAACCGCGCGTCGAGTATCACCCCGCACTTCCACTTCAGTTGTGATATTATTCAATGAGAGAAAACCAAGATCCAGCACGATGGCATTGAAACTTTGTGAGTCCATCGGCACAATAATCACGGGCGCTTTAACTTTGATATCAAGTTTCATGCGAGATGCATTCTCATAGGCAACCATAGCATTTTGTTTAGCTGCATCTGCTGCAGCAGCACTCGCCTGGGCAAGGGCCGCTTGAGCCGCTTGGAAGTTGTTGAGAAAACTCTATAAGAAAATAATTAAAATATTATTAAAGGTAGCGAAATGAGCAGCGACCAAAACCACATACCAAGACACCCGTGACGAACCAATTGAGGAATACTATTTTCATGCCTCCAATCGATACTGTTATGCGCATGTCGTCTGAATTGTAATTAGAAGTCTCATCCAAATTAAATTTGATCACTTGGCACTCCAGCGCATTATCTCCAACAATTGAAAGGATCTGTTAAGTAAGCGTTTATTGAAGGATCAAAAGTATTAAATTTCTCTGCTATAAAACTTACACCACTATGTTTAGTCAATGGATTCAAATCCGTTACCACGATATCCTTCAGGCGTACATTCAACTCAGTGTAGGATGACTTCAAAATGACATTCGCATCAAAATGTTGCACTTCCAGTGAAGCCAAAGGTCGCTTTTGGCATGTCAGAAGCAACGAAACTTGCTCCATTTTGGCTTTTACTGAACCTGTATGCTGTCCACCACTTTTGCAAGTCGCTGCGGACGACTCTTCACCGGAGCTATAATACCTTCATCTTCTCCCTCTTCCGCTATGACAGCTAATTTACTCAATATACCTGATTCCCCAGCATAGGCTATACGGTCCTTAAGTTGCTCGTTAACTGGTGTTGACGGCTTAATAACCTTTTCCAATTTGCGTTGGAAAGAATCGGCCAATTCCAGCAATTGCAGCAGGACTTCTTGATGCAGTGTTATGTTTAAAGTGGAGAAGTTAATGTTGATCAATTGCTCAGTGGCATTGTATTTGTGTAGAAAAACTCAGGGCAGTGCGATGCGCCATTATATATGAGACGGTAAGTAAATACTTGAGCTCTTCCGAAAATCGTGGGGTGTCAATGATATTTAGCTGATAGTGTAAGTTTTCAGAGGAGTCATGACGCTTCAAATTCACAGCGCCCAGACTAAAGAACAATAAAACTCTAAATACAAACCGAAAACATTCTAATCTATCTTATTAACTTACTTTGCTTCCACAACCATTTCGTATGTGCGTTGATACATTTTTACGCCCAGCTCCAGCACATGCAAGGATAATATGGTCTCAACGGTGCAATTTGAGGAAGTGCAGCTGACAACCTCTTCCAGTAACTGCTCATTAGGTATTTCTTCAACAGGCGTTCCGAATGCATTAGAATCCTGAGGTGATTCTACTGGCGTCGCTGGGGACTCCTTCGGCGATGATGACACTTTGTTCTTATTCTCACTTAGCTTCGGTTCTTTTATAGGTACTGATTTATTTAACGAAACCATAAATTCTTTCAATGTGAATATCAACTCTAAATTCGTATACTGGACGATCTCTGTAGATAGATCGAGGTTTTCTGTGCGTTTCTTGGCTTTTTTCTCCTGCGTCAGAAAACTAGCCAACGACAGTTTCGACGAAGCTGTGCTTAATGCTCTCGTAATTGGTGATGGTTGAGCCGTATCACTCTCCGGCATTGGGATGCTTGTTGCCACGCGTAGCGCATCAAATAGACGATCTTCAGTTATATTTAAAGCAATTGAAGGTAACTCTATGTCGATTTTCATCTTTGGCAATCGCGGATCATCATCCACAGCGCATAACGACACGTTACATAGGACAGATGTTGGACGCAGTATATGCATATCTGATTGCACAGCAGAGGCAAGCGTATTTTCCCAATCCTCTCCAGGCCTTGAAACCACTATCTGGAAGTTTATGTTCATTATTTTCATTCACTGTGGACATAAACACCTACAACATACCTGTATGTCAGCTATGCTAACTTGAATTTGATCATATGCACGTTCCAATACGTGAGATAGGTCGCCTTTTCCAGCTTGAAGCATGCCCTGCAGATCATTCGAAGAGACATTGTGCGGTTTCGATGAAACAATAAATTTGCCCAGGGTTATAACAATTAGCGAATTATTATTGCTATCAGGCGAGTATTTCCCCGAACTGGGTATTATAATAATGTTCGGCATAAATTGTATATCTATCTCCAATGCAGATTTTGAGTCGATCATGTATTGCAGACCCGTAGCAGAACGTTCTTTGAAATTTGCCATGCGTTCAGTAGCGGCACCTTCCAATTCGGATAAATTAGCTTTGGGTGGCGTGAATACTTTTACCAAGCGTATTATCGTATCGGCATCATAAACGACTTGCAAAGGGCGCGCCGATACCTTAATACGTTGATCGCATTTCTTGTCAAGAGGATTCGTCTCGAAGAATATGTCGAGTAGATTTAATTTATCGGTAGTTTTAGATTCGATTATAACGGGCGCTGTGTTATCCTGATGCAAGCCTAAAAGTTTCATTTCATGCATGCCAACAGTAACACTACAAAAACAAACAACAATAATCGCAACATTTTAACACTTTTATCGGTTCAAAAGTCATCTTAGCCTCATTACCTTAAAGCATTTCCGCCAGGACGTTGGCAGAGATTGCAAGTAGTCATGGAGAAATTCAACAGCATAAGCGTTTTCAATTGGTCCAAACTAAAGTTCTCTTTTCCACTACACTACTGTCATCGTACAGACCAACTTCCAAAGCAAGCAGTTTGAATTGCATTTTTATAGCCTCGTACTGTACCGGCATATCTGGTGGGGGCGTGCCCTCTTGATAGCCAATAGCATCATAAAGCTTCGCCTTCTCGTCTGCGGTCATTGCGGCCTCGAACTTTTTAACTGCACCGGAATAAATAGGAAATTATGTTTGTGCAAACACTTGTGGCTTATATGTACAGCAATTTTACCAATGTCGTTAGCTCCTTCATCTTCGGCCTTATGTCCACCACCGAACCAGCCACCAAACCAGCCACTCTTCTGTGAAGCTTTCGTTTCTTCGTCCTTCGGATTTTATCCACCTCAATTTGAACGCGCTTACGTATCAAAACTAAATTAAACAGATCCAGCTTCTGCTCGAGCAACGTACAGGTTTCGATAGGCTGGCCGGTGGTTTTTTAGAAAGTTCCTTTCTTTAAAGCTCTGTAGGAAAAAATAGAAATGCACGTATTTAAATAATGGAGCGGATTTTATCCATAAGACAGTCCTTTTCTGAAAATCAAAAAAGGATTTCCACCATAACTATTTGTGTCCTACCTCTGCGTATGTGTTGCAACGTTGACGATGCTCTTTGATATGCTGCCATGTCCATTCTCTGTTATGTTTTTTAATGTCTTCCTCCAAAATGGCATTGATGGCAAACTGCCACCACTGGCGGTAGTGTTTCTTATATGCTGAAGGAAGAATATGAATGAAATGACTATGCCGAAGCGACAATAATTTAGTCGTACACATTCCACTTACGTATATTAGAGGGTCGATATTTACGGTACCGTGCGCCCAATTGCATACGGTTCATAGATTCACCCAGCTTTATAGCTTCTTGGAATTGCGTGCTCGTCAGACCGACCGCAGCTTTTGCATTTCTAAGGCTAAGTCGATCTTTGGTATCACAAATGCTGGGGTATCGTACTCGGGATTCATATTTAGCTGTAGCTTCCCCATTACCGAAATCGGACCAACAACTGTCAACAGAGAAGTTACTTATGACGCTGAGAATATCAATCACACGCTCGTTAGTTACTCACCATAATTATAGTCGGCTGGCACCGAATCTTTTTGTGCAATATTTTTACGAAAAACATTTGCCAACTCTTCCTTCGACAGTGTTGAATAAATGCTGGTTCTGCAGTTCATATACGCTGACAATGAGTCGAGATTTGCAATTTTAAAGACACGGCTGACTTGTTGCGTGAGATAGCACTTCTCCCAGTTTTCATCGGTGGTATACAGCTCGAGGTCGTGTAGCGTAACACCCACTGCGAATGTCTCACCCGTTGTGGAGGTGTCTTCATAGCGTATATGGATATTGATATTTTTACTTGAAGATTATTAACGATTTGCGCCGTTAGTTTTTCGGAAAATGTGGCATCCGGTTTGGCTTCATCTAAAATGAGAATCGCTTTAAGAGTCACCTGTTTTTTTTTCTAAAATCCTAAGATTATATACTTTTCATTAGTTCTTTTTTGTGTGCATCGTCAAGCGCTTTGAGCGCGGCCTGCTTTGTCTGCAGATCGTATTTTTCTTCTTTCTCGGCATCATATTGAACCGCTTGCTTGGGCGCAACAAGCATATACAGATCCTCGATTTGTGCATCACTGGTTGACTGTAGAGATTCTTCCATGGTATCTTTAAGACCAGCTTACCTATTATAGGAAAGAGGTTATGTATCGCAAAAAATCCACAAATAAATTTTTAAAGATATTTCTCCTATATGATCAATTTCTAGTAGGAATGCATAAGTTACCGATAAGGTGGCTCTTCACCTATAAAGGGCTGTAAAACGTACCCCTAACTAAGGATTGGCTATATAAAACTTGTGGACTATTTTTTAACGTAATGATACGAATATTTTTACAGGCCCAACTTTGTCATTACAATTTTTGCCATTTAATGCCTAGTGGAAATCCAGCATTAGAGTCAAAAACAACACCGAGATCGGAAATTTCGTTGAGAGCGGTTACCCGAAGCCACCAATTCACGCACAACATCTATGCAAGCAATGTAATAGATTGTTGCTGTTGTAACTATAGGACCACGAATCGTGATGGTTTGACCTTCCGGACTACAGTTTTCAGCTGAATGTCAGAATAGAAGAAGAAGAAAAACTTTCACTTACCTAGAAAACCATAGACAAGCTGCACCGGCAAATCCACTTCATCAAGGGCATTTTCTTTTAGTTTTAAGTTATTTAAAACTACATCGCCTGCAAAAGGAGAAATCAGTTAATTTCTAATTCATTTTATTATTATTTTTAAATAATTTTATTTATTACAATTATTGCACACATTTTTTTAAGAACCATGAAAAATATGAACAATGTGGCTTTTGAAAAAATTTAGACCTACAAATATTTACATAATCTTTATTTGTAACCTTGATGGACTGAGGACAACCCAAAAAAGATGTTCAATCGAATTTAAGTTGTCAAAATGCGCTGACATTCTTTGTTTGTGCAGCTTTTTCGCATCCATATTGGCCAATAAAAAAAAAGAACTCTTTCAGACTCCTTAAATAAAGTTGAGAGATCATTTGGAGACGAATTCGCAATGATAGGGAACTTTAAAAGTTTTATAGGTAACCATAAAAAAGTCAATCAGCAAACAACCAGCAGGTAGTTTAATTTAACTTAGTTCAGACAAATAAATATTAAAAATAACTCTTTCAACAAATGTACCTAATAAGCTTTGCTATTAATTTACTTGTGCGTTCCACCCTATTTGATTTCATTTTTATTTGTTTATGAATATAGTAATTTTTACACATCCAAACCTCCAATTGTAAGTAAGCGATAATTAAGTTTTGCATCGAATGTGCGACGTGACCGGAACGCACACTTCCAGATAGCACATTTTCCTGCAACATATTAGATCATTCTGTAGCTTGTAATATTTGCATGTATACAGTCAACCCTCGATATAACGAACCTTGATAAAACGAAAAACTAAGGAATTCTGAATACGTTGACGGTTAGGGTCCCNAATTATTTCAAAATTTAAATTTTGTGGGATCAATTCATACAGTTCGGCTGTACAAAAGGACAGATGTAAAGACACATACGGCTCTGAAATTTTACAGGAGAGCGCTATTTTCTCCCGGTATTATTTTACAAAAATCTGTTATTTTAATGACGGTTTTACGATTTTTATGCATAAATATCGATGCCTGGAGACAGGGTTACCTAATCTCATTTTTGCCACAACGGCGATTTAGGCGGTTTTGCAACTGGTCGATGGGCGGTTTTGCAAAGGCATCGACGATATATATCTTCGCCATTTCTTAAAAATCATAAGTTTTGAATTATTTCTCTATATTAAAAAACGAGCAATATTTATACTTATAACAAATTAAAAAAAAAAAAGTTAGCATTTTTCGTTGTATCGAAATTTTGATATTCTATAAATATAATGAAACTATAGATATAAGAAAGCATCTGTCCAGTCCCTTCAAATCATTATATGGAGGTTTTACTTGTACTTTTTTCTATTTACATTTATCGATAAATAGTCGATCGTTCAACTTAACTGCGATTTCTTTAAAGTATACAAAAGCATATACATATGTACATTAATTTTATATTCAAATAAATTATCGGCAATTGATGTGAAATATGTATGTAAGTGCATGTCACTTGTTTGCTGGAAGAACGACATATGTAACTCAAAAATCAACAAGTGAGAAACACAGCTTGAATACTGGAGTTTTTTTCCCTCGAACAAAAATAAAATATTCGATACTTCCTCACTTTGCTCTAATGGAGACAAGCCACAATCAGTGTTGCCATTTTACGAATTTTTCCACTAGATCTAGCGCCTTTATTTTATACTTAGCGGTAAAATTTAGAATTCGGTGAAGTCAGAATTAACATCAGTGATGACAGGTAAGTCTCAGATGGGTTCTAATATCACTAAAAAGTTTTTATGAAAATTGCAGATAGAGGGTATTGAATATAATTCCCCGATATGCAGGTATGGACTTAAACATGCAAATAAGTTTTGCATTCCCTACATTTTACAAACTCCAACAAGCTCAAGTGTCACGAAAACGAAGATGACCGATTTTTAATCTTTCGGTTTTATCGAAATCAAAGCTACTCATAAAGGTGTATTTGGTCCCAACGCTGGTTATAAAAGCATACAGCGATGTTCCTATTTTGTTTTTGTTTAATAATGAATTTGTTTTTCTTATTTTTGTTGGAAAACGTATGGTTTTTTTTTGTAAACATTTGATCTCATTAATTCAAAACATTTGTTTTTTGAGTTGCGGCAGTCTTTAAGCAAATGAGCGACATGTACATTTGCTCTCTAAATTTCAGTCAATTAATTAAAAAGATTAGATTGATCGCTAATTTGTTTACAAATGCATATGTATGTAAATAAATAAATAAATAATGCAACTCACACACCTGCCGATGCCGCGGAAAGATAAGATTGATAAGCACTGCTGATTGTTGATTTTCGTATTTCACCAAATATTGCTCAAACAAACAGTTCTTGAACTAGATCACAATTCTGGCAGTCGTAATCTTATGATAAACGATTTGTGTATGACTGCTAGGTTCAATACAGACTGCGGACAAATAACGAGCGGTCTTCAGCAGCAACGACATAAAAGTATCATTGCACGCAATATCTTTGATTGTGTGAATAGTAAGTACAGAAACATGGCGTCACGAGTAGGGCTGTCCTCTTAAACGCATAATTGCAAAGAATTATTTGTAATTCGCGCAACCTTATTAACAATTGGTATTTCGTTATGGTTGCGCTTATTGGACATTGATATAAATCATGATTTGGAGATAAAAGATAATGAAATTTTGCATTAATACTTTTAAGAAGACAGCCTAAATCATAACACACCTGCATGATTAACATAAAACAACAGTAATACTTTGCTTAATTTCAAAAATGTTAGTAAGCATGCTTTAAGCTTTTAGCTGGTAAATCGCATAGACGTGAACATGGAAGCAAGGTCTTGAATCCAGCAAAATAATTCGAATGAATATATCGCCAAATCGTCAGCCTAATGTAAGTCTGAGCTAAAAGCCAATGGAAATTGAGTTAAAAATACACTTTCGTTGGTCAATGTCACTAAAGTAGATGATAACCAGACTGCCATTTAAGTTCTGGTGCAATGGCATTGTAAACAAATATGTAGCTTTTCGACACATATTCACATATGTATGTAATTCAATATATGGAAGAGAGTGTGTGTTATAAAAATGAAAATTAAATTATCAATAAATTTATAACTTGGTTTGTTGTGAAACCGGCAGTCCATTTCCGGCAACATTGTCAAATTATTCGGAAGACTTATTGAATTTTGATTAATTCACTATGCGGACCAAATTCAATAAAGTCNCTTCAACCTCATTCGAACTAAATCCAAACGTTTACTGTAAGTTCCAGTAGCGTTAGATTGCATAGATACATACTTGAATATCTTCCCTCAGTTAATTCCCCATAAATTGTGACTCGAGATTTGTCGTAGCTTCAGGGATACTGATATGAGTAGAGTTGGGAAATTTAGTTAATTTTAGTGATCGAATATTCTAGTTCAAATTACTTAAATTAATAAGTTCTTTTTAGTTCAGTAATTCACTAGAGAAATGCTTAGTTATTTGCTTCATGATTCTGGTGTGCTGGATAGAGGGTGAGAAGGAATGGCTCCCGCAACATCACTCACTAGTAAGTTGGGGTTAAACAAACGAAATGCGGACCCTATAGCACACCAAAACTGCGGCCAAGATCTACTTCCATTTAATTTAAATCCGCACCCCTTCCGTAATTCAAGATATCTCACACAACCTAAAATTGCATATTAAAGTTGTGACAGACGGCAAAGCTTATGCATATAATCTGGCACACATATACGCATAATAATTTTGACCTAACAGACGGCAGTTATAAGGATAAACGAGCCGCAAGGTCGTGAGTTCGAGTCCCACGGCCAGTTGAATTTTCATTTATTTCGTTTTCATTATTTTTTTTTATAAGTTCTATATTTTTTTTACGTTGCTTTCAGTTGGTTGTTGTTGACTTTTTATTAAAATTCAACTCTAAAAATAAGCGTGCCCGTTTGTCAACCGTATTATATAGATAAACATCAAGTTACGAATTGTTTAGTAAATAACAGAGTTTATTAATTTTTATTTTTTATTCTTAAACGAGGTGATTAGCGTTAAACCCTTTGTAACACAAACGATCTGAACAAAGCATTGTGTTTTTATCAATGTAATGAGCTGTAACACCAATATAACTTGCGCTGGTAAAAGATGTCCAGCCATCGGTAGTCAAGCACACCGCAAACGCCTCATTTGGGAATCAAAACTTCTGATAAAGTTTCTCTCGAGCGTATATTATAACCGGAACTTTGAGTGACCTTCATCACTTCAGGCTCTTTAATCAATCGTAGAGTGTGGTAACACTATAAATAACTTCCACTATTAAAGTTTAACACACAGTGGAAAATAATAAATTGTAACGAAATTTTTAGATAAGGAAACTCTGAAAAAGGAGTTCATTTAGAATTTCGAACTAGGTCACGCGTTCACTTTAATGAACTAGTGTAAACAACTAAATAATTCGTTAACGACACAAGTCTATATACATAATAATTTAATAATTTAATAATTTTCATTTAAAATATAATTCAATTTATATCAGAAACCACAATAACAAAAGTTGCAAAGCTTGCACAAATTGCAAAAAAATTAATCAAACTTCAAAAAATTGTCATCAAAATTTCAAAATTTTTAATTAGAACATTTAGAAAATTTTCGGGTATGCTTTGTAGCCCATTCAATTTTAGTACAATAAAGTGCAAGTTTCAAGTTGCTAAAAATTGTCGTTGATTTTTTAGAATATTTTTTGTCGAGGGTGTTGCGGATTTTTTTCCATGTAAAAAAAAAAATTTATCATGTGTTATATGGAAGAAAATGCGCAACACCCTCAACAAAAAAAATTCTAAAAAATCAACTGTAATTTTTAGCGACTTGAAACTTGCACTTTATTATACTAAAATTGAATGGGCTACAAAATTGCATACCCGAAAATTTTCTAAATATTCTAATTAAAAATTTTGAAATTTTGATGACAATTTTTTGAAGTTTGATTAATTTTTTTGCAATTTGCAAATTGCATACCTGAAAATTTTCTAAATATTCTAATTAAAAATTTTGAAATTTTGATGACAATTTTTTGAAGTTTGATTAATTTTTTTGCAATTTGTGCAAGCTTTGCAACTTTTGTTATTGTGTTTTCTGATATAGATTGAATTATATTTTAAATGAAAATTATTAAAAATAAATAAATAAATAAACATAATTTGCAAGCAATATCGTTTTGAATTTCGTTGCTAATTAGTTGCACGCATCTGTATATATATAAACATGATTATAGTTTCAGCTGTTATGAAATTATGAATTCAAACAATTTTAAAAGTCTTATACATACATAAATACATATATACATATACAAATGACTAACGTGATCTCTAAAAAATGTTTACCAATTATTTTCGTATGTAAGTATGTAGTATGTAGTTTTTTGTTACATAGTGTACGCATGAATTCATAAGCCAGAAAAGCGACAGAGGTTAATTGGCGGCATAGGTCTGAAGTTGTTGGGAGTGTCTGCGACAGA
This sequence comes from Rhagoletis zephyria, assembly GCF_001687245.7. NCBI lineage: Eukaryota > Metazoa > Arthropoda > Insecta > Diptera > Tephritidae > Rhagoletis > Rhagoletis zephyria. Next base: position 22,515 of record NW_016160466.1, on the reverse strand, counting down.
AATTCAATTAATTTCAAAATTCTGACACGGGTACTATGTGTGTAAGCATGTACTGTATTTCTAGCGTGAGCAATAAGACCATCGGCATACATCGCATTATCGAAAAAATAATGATAATAGTTATAAATAATGGTCGGAAACAAATTCTTGATGTTTAAGTTTAATCACCACCTAAACGGTTGGTATTCTACACCACGGCTACTTTGGACTATTTCTGTCTAAACCCTGGAGTACGGGAACAGGCTAAATGTGAATAAGAAAATGTAAACAAACAAATGTCAAATTAAACACCCCAATGAGAACACTTGACAGTTGTTCATAAATAGTCTGTTCCTTTGAACTTCGGACTAAAACCTGTGGAACTGTCAAACTAAAATTTTGCGCTCTCAAATGAGAGTCAAAGGAGAACAGATGCAGAAGTGCATAGGAACGCAAAAAGCACTGTTTCCTGTAAAAACGTCAGTCGGTTTGTTTACATGTCATTTGTACAACACTGATTTGGCTGAAATATCACTAACTAATTATTAAAATGTGTACATATTCAAATATTTCGTTGTTTACTTCCATTTTTTACAAATATATTGTTCTTTGCTTTCACCGCTTTCTGTTTTTGTTTGCACATGCAAATCAGCTGATCGTTTGACACTTTTCATGAACTTACAGGAAAAAAGATTCCGGACTAAATCCTGTAACTTCTGACTAGGAACAGTTGCTCAGTTACTCTCTCAAAAGTGTTCCTACTTACAGGTTTTATGTCAATAGGAACGACTTCCTGTAAGTTCTGACTAAATCCTGTAAACCGGACTGCTATTGGAACAGACTAAAACTCAAAACTTTAAACTCGAGTTAATGGCTCAACGTGAACATAGTTAGTATAAAATATTTTAATTATTAAAGCAAAATCAAATGGCTTGTATACAATTCAATTGGCTTATCAGAGACACAAAGTAAACTCGTTTACTAAGTACTTAAGTATAAACTAGCCGGCTATGTGTTCACAACCGTAAACAATTTCTTATCACAAACTGAATACTTAATTGAGTGAGGCACATAAATATTTATGTCAGTAAGTGCATTTGTTTATATAATATATGCGTACTTTTTATTAATATTCATAAGCTCAAGAATTTTTGAGATGAAATGAAGCGATTAAGTTTTTTAACTCGGAATTGTATATGCAGAAGAGAAGCGTATGTATATAGTCCAATACTTGCGCGATAATTACTAATGGAATATACATAAGTTTTAACTGTATTTAAAAGTAATACAATGAAATAGAGGTTTAATCCATCGTTTTAAACGAGTATTAAATAGCATACGAGTACTTGAAAATTGCATTCAAGTGGCATATTCCTACTCCACTCACTTACTGGGAGTATTTACATAAGTGTTATCGATACTTCGCAAAAGAATTGGCGGCCAAACGAAATATAACCACACTAAATATGAATAGTATGTACGACCGTTGAAGGCCAACCAGGGTGCTTTGACTATTACTTACTACGTTTATGCGAGATTTGCCCATATACGAGGGACGTTCAATGTACTCTCGATATCGCAATGAAACACAACTCGAATTAAAGCCAATATATTTTTATTTTTCAACATAACTCCCCATAACCTCAATACACTTATTATTTCTTGAAATTAATTTTTCAATGCCCTCAAAAAAATATCTTTCCTCCTTGTCCGAAAAATTAGCATTTATTGCCGCCTTGAGCTCTTCATCATCAGAAAGTTTTTTCCACGAAGATCCTTTTTCAAATTCGGGAACAAAAAGAAATCACTAGGGGCCAGGTCTGGGCTATACGGTGGGTGATTGATTTCTTCGAAGCCACAATCTCGTATAGCGGTTTTCGAAACACGCGCTGTGTGAACCGGAGCGCTGGCATGAAGAAGCAACACACCGGCAGCCAGTTTTCCCCGTCTTTTTTCTTAGATTGCTTACCTTAAATTATGCAAAGTGGTAGCGTAAGATGCTGCATTGATGGTTTCACCCTTTTTCGTGTACTCAATCAATAAAATTCCTCTCGTATCCCAAAACACTGTGGCCATGATTTTTCCGGCGGATGGAGTGACTTTAAATTTTTTAGGGGGGTCTGCACCTTTCTTATGCCACTGCATAGACTCTTGCTTACTTTCAGGGTCATAGTGATGAACCCATGTTTCATCTCCAGTAACAAGACGGTCCAAAATTCTTGTTGAATTTTCCCCACAAAGCTTTAAAACTCTCTACTGCACTCCACTCTCACTTGCTTTTGGTGTGATGTGAGCATTCGCGGTACCCACCTTGCACTCACTTTTGATAGATTAATGTGATCATGAAGAATAGTGTGTATAGTACCTACGGATAGGTTAGTTCTCTCTGCTAATAACTTAGCCTTTATTCGGGCGTCCTCCAGTACAAGTTTCGCAACTTCTTCCACATTTTCTTGTGTAGCGGCAGTAACGGGGCCGCCTGAGCGAGGGTCATCTTCAATAC
>NW_016160466.1:3120-12047 GCF_001687245.7 Rhagoletis zephyria | reverse complement strand
AAAAAAAAAAAAAAATAAAAGAATACAATTTTATGTAATCAATGTAAATATCATTTACTCTCATATATATACATGTCAATCAATGAACAACATCAAAATGTACAACAATCATAAACATTCACTCAAATGTACTAATACATCTCATATCATTTTGTCTAATCTATCGTTATCGATTAAGAATGCTCATAAAATTATACATTTCTCCTTGTCAACGACTACCTCCACCCTACCACAGCTGCTAAGGACAACGAAATTCCAAACTCAACCAATATAAATCACATCGATTTCTGTAAAATACAACACACCCGTGAATAATCTGGCACTGTAAGGGTAGCAATCAAGCCCTGCCATCATCACCTTCGGAAGGGAAGGATTCCAAAGTCACAAAAAAAAAAAAGAATTGGTGTCAATATCAAATGGTTCACTGCACTACGCGGCGCGGCACGCAATTTAATACGACCATAAAACGTTGATTTTATAGAACCCGCAAGTGCAAACGGATGATATTTATTTTGCCGTTAAGAACACATTTCCTTTTTATTCATTATTTATTTTAATAAACGACACAAACTGCGCACCGAACCGACGTATTTGTAAGAAAAATTCAATCTGACCAGCCCAAAATGAAATGTCAGAAAAAGAAAATGTTATCCAAAAGAAAAACAGATAACAGCTGTTTCTTATTGTGAATGGAAAATCAATAGGGTTGCATTTTTTAGAAAACAGAAATTTAATTGAAAACTTGAGAAACTGAAACATGGTGGCGGATCGTTTGCGAAGGTCGATTAAAATTATAGTAAAACAAACTCTGTCTACAAAACCATAGTAAAAAAATATATATATATATATATATACAAAACTCTGTATACAAACAATTTTACCAATGTAGATTTTTCAGCAAGCATAAAAAATGTTTCAATTCCAACAAATTCCCTACGATTCTTTCACTTCAAAGCCCATATCTTCATTCTACCATTGTGAACTACGTGAAATTATTATTTTCCGGCTTTAATTCGCGTTGTTAACAAATTCCAGCAAATATAAATAAATTAATTTATATTTCAATAAAGAATTAAAATGGCTGATGTGCTCGATATTGACAATGCCGAGGAGTTTGAGGTTGATGAGGATGGTGACCGTAAGTACAAAGAAATAAGATCCAGCTTTCTACTAACACGCTACAAAAATTTTACAAATTGTTATTTTCTTTTACAGAGGGCATTGTTCGTCTAAAAGAGAAAGTCAAACATCGCAAGGGACGTGGATTTGGTAGCGAAAGCAATTCGCGCGAACCCATACAGAGTTATGAGCGCGTTCGCCACGAAGACGACGATGAGTTGGAACCGGGCCCACAGCGTTCCGTTGAAGGTTGGATTTTGTTTGTTACCTCAATACACGAGGAAGCACAGGAAGACGATATACAGGAAAAATTCTGTGAATTTGGCGACATTAAGAATATTCACTTGAACTTGGATCGCCGCACGGGTTTCTCAAAGGGCTATGCGCTAGTAGAATACGAAACTCACAAGCAAGCACTGGCTGCAAAAGAAGCACTACACGGCGCAGAAATCATGGGACAAGTAATACAAGTCGACTGGTGTTTTGTAAAAGGACCCAAGCGTATGAAAAAGTCTGAGAAGCGCCGAAGGTAAAAACTCGAAAAGAAGTCTGTGGATTCGCAGAGGTTTTATCTATTGTGCTCATTTATACTGAAATGTATACAGCGAAGTCCGATTTGTACTAATTTAATTACATATTATGATGTAGTAAGCATTTCATTACAGGTTAAATAAAACTTTAATTCAACACTACCGAATTGAACTTATATTTCTTTGAAATAACAACAAAAGGATAAAGTTCGATTACGTTTAACTCTTCAGTTTATTGAAACTATAGTATGTTATATACACGAAATAAATGTCTAGGGCAACTGATCCCGGCCCAGCCTCTACTTCATCTTTTTTTGGTGCAGCAGATGCTTTCTCATAGCCTTTTGTTTGTCGCGGAAACTTTTCTTCACCTTGGAGCGCGCCTTATGTCGCATCATTACAAAGTTCTTCTGTTTGCCTTTTTCTCGGTTCGTTTTAGAGCTGTGTTCATTTTTGCGGCCATCTTTCCAGCCGAATTTTTCTCTATCCTTCCGCCCAGCCATGACAGTTTCTAAACGCGACTCCTTGTCGTGTTTACGTTTTTTATATATCATCTCAATGCTGTTTAGTTTAACAAATTCGGCACGGTCTTTTTCCAACGGTCTCTTACGGGCATTTGTAACAGTCTTTTTAAGCTGTGCCGCATTGATTCGTTTGAAATCTTCGTCTGTGAAAATACGCGTCATAGCCAACTCCTGCGCAGCCTCTTTGACATCAAGAACTTGCACATCTTTTTCAGTTGAATTTCCCACATCATCGTTAGAAGATTTCTTCTTTTTAGTATGTTCCTTGTCACTACTTTCAGATTTGCCTAAAGTTTCTTCTTCCTCATCCTCCTCATCATCACCACTTTCGTCATCATCATCGTCTGTATTTTCATCCCCACTATCATCCTCTTCTTCTTCGTCAACATCTTCATCACTTTCTGCTTCCTCCTCGTTTTCATTTACATTTTCACCCTCATCATCGCTATGTGATACGTTCACCCATTCGCCGTCATTAGAGTCACTATCGTCATCGCTACCCAAATCTATCTCCTTAGAGTCTTTAAGCAAAGCTTCAGCTCCAGGAATCGTTTCATGTACCTCAACCTCACCGTATGCGCGTATTTTACGCTCTGCTTGCGCTTCTGTAAGACGACCGCGATCTTTTTTATGCAGCAGCGCCGGTAGTTGTTCTCGATATAACATAATTAGCGACCGTGCAGCCATCATAACAGATTTTTCTTTATACGTTTTATACATAGCCAGGTCACGCAAAAGATCCTCGCCCATTGCCAAAGGACAACGCATGCAAATCTCACGGGTCGCATTAAGACCAATCGCCATCACATCGCTGGAATTACGCTCTGTGATAAAGTTGTTTGCAATCGTTTTCAGCACTGGTTCAATGATATCGCCCGGTACTAATTCATGAGAGGCCTGCGCAGCAAACTGCATAATACGCGTCACTTGGCGCTGATGTGGTTGCAGAAAGCGGGTGATGTAGGGATAGTATCCAAAGAGAAACAACTGATGTATGCCAATCAAGCGCGAGATTACATCTAAATGCATCAGTTTGACCTCGAAGCGCTCGTTTGTTGACTGCAGCTGTTTGAAGAGACCCTCAGCAAGGCCTTGTGGATTATGCAAGAGGTGTATGCCGGAAAAATTAAATGCCGGAGCATTCTTTTTCTTTTTTTGAGCCTTTACTGCTTGCTTCTTGATTTGTTCCAATTGCTTCTTACGCTTCTTAGTCTTTTTATTGACACGATTTTGCATCAGCGCACCTTTGAGGTCTACTTCATCACCACTGTCAGAATCGTCCGAACCTTTTTCGTCATCATCGTGACCCAGGAAAAATTTCAAAGAAGCAACTAGCACCTATCAGACAAATGGGTTATTAGCATTTACATATCGCTAGCTTAGAGTGAAAAGTTGCTAAGTCCACTTTTTATGAAAACTCATATTTTGATATAGGAGGCTAAAGAAATTGAATACGCATCGTTTCGAAAATTATAAAGGTATTTGTTTTATTTTTTCCTCTTCATAAGCAATAAAAGGAAAATTTGCTAAGTCCAAAAGAAGCACCACAAATCAGATAAGGCCAAAATAATACGACATCTTTTAATAAATATCGAATCCTTCTGATTCTTATGGAGTTTTGCTTTGCTTTAAACGCGCAAAATGTTTGATTCAAAGTCTTGTGAAATAGTTAAAGAAAATGGCTATAGGAAGATTTTTTCCTCTCCAGTAAAATTTTTAAAATGGGACTTAGCAACTTTTCTTTCTAAGCTAGCGATATGTATATTTGGAAATCGTTCAAACCTTCATAACTTTAGAAAAGCAACCAACAGTTGCTATAACATTAACTGTTTTTGGGTCGTTCCAAATATTCTTCTTGTACAACTCAATCATTATATCTACGGACATCTTTGCGGCTTTCGGATTGGCGTCTTTCAACATAGAGTACATAAAATTTTGCAATGTCTAGTGAATAATTTGCCTTTTAGTAAAACTTTTTTTTTTACTTTACAACATTATCAATCTTACCGAGTTAAGCTTCATATCCTTGTGTTTGGCATTCATATTTTTTATATCTGTAATTATATGTGTTTGTAAGAAGGAACGCAAGTTCTTATCAGGGCAGCTTAACAGTTGAAAGAAGAGTTCCAAAAGATCAATGGCTGGTATCAAGTTCTTATTACGCATCAATATCAATGCCTTGACAAAGCAGTTGCGCATTATAGGATCTAATGTTGTAGCATGGTTTTTCAGTAAATCCACTAGGTGTTGTGGGAACTTGGCGCATTCCTCTGGATAGCATTGTGCGACCTACAGTTTTAATATACATAATTATATTGTTTTAATATAACTTTACAAAAACAAAAAATTGTACTAACCTGCGCTATGAATATGACAAGCTCATCCAAAGACTTGTTTTCGTCGCTTGGGTTAAGCGCAAACACTTCCAAGCTGCTGAGGAAATGCTGGTATTGCTGATGGAAGTCATCTTTGTATGAATCGGGATCACGTTTTATAAGATTCTGCAACTGTGGCAGGTTGTCCGGCAATTGATTGTTATGACGCACCATTATGACTTTTGTGAAAATCACAACAATGTTACGTATTTATGGGCGCGTTTTGTTAAAAATAACAAAAATTATAATCGCCCACTGCGCCGTATAGCCAAAACACGTTGTTGGCACCTACGCAGCTTCTTAAAAAAGAACCTATTCACAATTTTGAATTGTTGACATTAGTTTTGTTCCTCTCGTTCCTATATAACAAGTGAGAATAGAACTTTCTATGCAATTGCAAATTATTTTATTAGGGTAAGCTTGTTTTAACCTGGTTATATATTTTAACTTCTTAATGATAGAGCTTTCCCACCTTTAGCTTCGATTTTAGATAACGTGACACATATTTTGACCCTGCTCGAAGAGTAAAAAATATGTACAACTAGGGTTTTTGATTTCTTTAAAATCGTGTGTCTCATTCAATTTTTTCTTCTTCATAATTTTTTTATATCTGAAATTTCTTCAGCAAATAAAAGCCCAAATATCAAATTATATATTAAAATTTCTCTCTTTACGAGAACCTCTGATTTGCTGCAGCAAGCATATCTAATTAAAGCTAATTGAAAGATTTACCTATTACCCTATGCTCCAATGCGGTTAATAATCATATGTATATATACATATATGTACACTTAAGCCTGTACAAACATACATACAATTGTTAAATCTTTTTGACTGAAAAACATGTATTGCAGCAGAAAAACAAACCTTTTTATTTTCTACCACAAATGATTGCTAGTAGCAAAGTATGTACATATGGATGTATGTATATCAGAGCCGTGAAAAAAGGTAAGAGTAAAATTTCTGTGATCTATGCTCTTCACTCCCGCTCACGATCGCAATCAGCTCTTGCAATTTTCCACACGCCAACTTTTTGAAGCGATTAATGTTGTGGTGGTGACATCACATTGATTGACCACCTGCTCTAGCCAATTCATGCAGGTACTCTTTGCATTACTTATCTTTTAGTTTTTCACGTGATAACCGAGCGCTGCTCTCTCGTAAAAATTTTAGTTAGTTTATGTGAGATAACAACTTTTCCTTAATATCAGTTGCTTAATGTGTTTGGCCAATGTTTAATCGTGGTGCTAACAAAAGATTAATTTTTAAATATAAATAAACAAAGCAAACTCATGCAAAATTCGGCATTATTGTCTAAAGTTCATTTACTGGCACAATGAAATTGCGAATACGAAAACGAATTTTTCCCAGGCGTTTAGGCGATATCTTATGTTTTTTATTGATAGTAGTCTTTTTGCCACTTGTTGCTTTTTTCGACGTTGTCGTTGTTGTGCCGGCTATTCACACACCGGGCGAGTTTATGCATAGCTTTATATTTACGATCGCAATGTTTCTGATTTTCAATATAAATGGAAATATGTTTGCCACCATGATGGTGGATACCAGCCTTGATGGTAAGTTATATTATTTTGATATATTTTTGTATGAATGTACATATGAAAGTAGTTATCCCACCTTTTTATAGCCATAAATCTGATAGTCCCAGAAGATGCTTCAGAAAATGGATGGCATAGCTGTGAACGCTGTAAGAAGTTGACCCCTCCAAGATCTTATCATTGCAAAGGTAAACAACTAGTATTTCTTTAGAAAATATTTCAAGTGTATTTTACTGGCCAGTAATAATTCAGCAGAGTTAAATTTATAAAAAAAGGCCGTTATATATTCATATATTGAGTAAATATTTGATAAAACATCCCAATAATAGAATTGCGTTTAAAGTAAAGAGCGAAATACACAACACAAGCGGCTTGACAAACCAAGCGAAATTTCCCTTTGCTTCAAGCCATTTGTGCTGTGTATGGGGGTGTTTGAAGGTTTGACAAACCGCCGTCAAACCTTCAAACACCCCCATACACAGCACAAATGGCTTGAAGCAAAGGGAAATTTCGCTTGGTTTGTCAAACCGCTTGTGGTGTATTTCGCTCTTTACTTTTTCAATGCGATATCGTTATGCTTCTTTTGCAATATAAAGAGCGGACGGTCTTTCTGCAGTTTTTACTATGGCATTTAGATATCAAAATCAGGGTACGAAAATAAACTGTACAAAACAATTCCCATTTGCTCATCGATCATCATATCATTTGTGGTTTTGTACAGTTTTGTAAATAGTCAGAAACAAATTGTAAGATTCACTTTTCCCCAACGAGAAACGTTTGCTTTTCGTTTGTGACAATTGTACCATAGGGTACGTTTTATATGTATGCAAACGTTTCAATTACGTGAAAAATAATTTTTTCTGTAAATTTTCATATCCAATTCAATTAAAAAACATTTTAATTTTTTTTATTCATTGCAGCCATTCGTTTTGTATTTGTTTATTGCATATATGTACATACATAAATATATTTTCCCTGCACGATTCATTTCGTTTGTTGTTTCGTCTGTAACTACTAAACTACTGTAGTGTACTATCGCCAAAGTGAACTCAGCCGTTTTGTTTCGTATTGTACCGAACTGTTAAAGTAATAAACGAAACGAAATAGTAACGTACAATATAGTTTATTTTCGTACACTGATCAAAATAATAATAAATCATTCATTAGATACTAGTAAAAAACCAATACAACATGAAATCTATACAAAGTAATTTGTTATATGTTATAGGTATTCACGAAATCAAGCAAGTGAATTGGCACTATTTAAGTTATTTAATATTTTGGTTTATGGAGATTTTAAATAACTTCTTGTTTTTTTTTCAGTTTGTAAGAAATGCATTTTAAAACGAGACCACCACTGTGTCTTCACGGGCTGCTGTGTTGGGCATTACAACATACGATACTTTGCTTTGTTTCTTGTCTACATGTTTGTCGGTTCACTGCTCTCCTTCTTTTACTTGAGTTATTACCTATTTTGGGTACGCGCCGAGACCTTTCGTCACATACTCAGCTTATTTAAAATGTTGGGTCCGATACTAATGGTAGCCCATGGCGGTAAATGGGATAATCTTCCGCTTCTATATTACAATTTAAATATAGTAGCATTAGTAATATCATCTATATTATTGGTATATCATGGAATACCTATCATCAGAGGTGGTACTTCTTACGAAAGACGCTTTAACTATCCATATGGAAGAGATTTCTACAGCAACTTGCGTACCATTTTTGGGAAAAGAATGTATTTGGTGTGGATTTCGCCTTTTATTGGCAGTGAATTGTTGGACGATGGCGCAAATTCGGAAGAGGTGTTGGACAATGCGCCATTGCAGAGGCCATCAAGTCAGAAGCTTAGAAACAGAGTAAATCATCATTCTCGTAAGTCGCGCTTGGATTAAAGCTAGTTTAAATAGTTATTAACCCTAGACTTACTAGAACCATGTTCTGTAGTACGTAGTTTAACCCTGTTGTTTTACAAATAAAAGTAAACTAGATGATATGGCGGTCGCTGTGGAGGAATTGTTGGCAGTGTGCGTTACCATTCCGCAGGGCCTGGAATTATTGAAAACAACCACAAAATAAATGTAAAATATCTGTACAAACGTTATTCGGGTATATTGCTGAAACTACAAATATCTATACTGAAATAAGTTACTATTCTCTGAATCACATATAAATACCTGAAAGAGTTTTTGGAATGGTGCTGGAGTGACAGTCCTTTTGATCAGATATAAATCCGAGCCGCCAGGTTACGTAGACCACAGGTAAAGGGGGTTTCGTCCAATTCGACAACTCATGGATGGCTAATCTGGCGGTCTTCAAAAAAAACCCACCAAATTTTTTAAATAACGACCTTGGCAGCTCCCTTTTGTTTACAATTGCAATTGGTCATTTGAAAAAGAAGCAGCATGATTTGTTGTAAGTTGGCACCAGCGATTGGCCCAATTTGTTTACACCACAAATTATTTAGTTTTATCTTAATTACGAAAAGCGGAATAGATACGGCGTGAACTTTTGTAAAGATCTGTTAAGGAAGCGATTTGCTATGCTTTTGCGGCGCAAATTCCTGCCACGTTCATTGCGTGATATCGGCTGCTTTTTGATGATGTTCATCTTCATACCAATAACATTTGTATTTGAGATCACCATAGTGTTACCCGATTTCCACGCCACAAATGGCATCATTTACATACTAACCTGTCTATTAGGACTATTTTTGCTATTCAATTTGCAGGCGAATATGCTGGCATGCATGTTGATAGACACAAGTGCGCGTAGTAAGTTGATGAATGTGTATATAAATTATCATATGTAAAAAAAAAA
>NW_016160466.1:0-3020 GCF_001687245.7 Rhagoletis zephyria | reverse complement strand
GTATCTCAGTCGTTGTCGTCAAGTTCCACTAACGGCAGCCCTAGGAAGCGTGCAGCTTCTGCGGGGTTGGTCCACAGGGACAAGGCCGTTAGGGTTGTCGGGTTTTCCGGGCATGCGAAGAGATGTTTCGATTCATGTGGGGTCTCTCCGCATGCCGGACACTCATTTGGCACATCCTCATTCAATCTACTCAGGTAGGAGTTTAACCTGCTGCAGTAGCCGGAGCGCTAGTGTCGTTCGCGTCTCCCGAGGCAGATGAAGCTCCGTCTCGTCTGTGTCCGGGGGCGGTATGCCTAGAACGGCATTCACAGGTCTAGAGTCTACATAACTCGAGACTGACTCCCTGTGAATGCCGTTCAGGGCCTGTCGGTAAGCTGTCGGGTCCAGAGGTTGCTTGACGAACCTCTGGACTTCGTCCGTCAGTTCATATAGATGCCTCCTGACGTGCCCAGGCGAGGGCTCCTCTGCAAGCAGCTGTCTGTTTGGGTGGCCACTTCTGTGGCTCCCGACCAGGAACTGCTTGCAGAGCATGATGTTTTGCTCCTTTACGGGGAGCATTTGCGCCTCGCCGTGAAGATGGAGTTCGGGCGACATTTGGAGGCATCCGTTCGCTATTTTTCACATCATCTCAACAGCTGCCGATGCCGAATGGATACGTGTTCGACTATCGTGTGGTTGGTCAGGGGTTTAAAACCTGCTGCTCGCACTTAATTTTTTTATTATTTAAAAATTCTATTTATAGCTAATTTCATATGATATCGCTGTAGGGAAATTCTTGCGTCTTTTCGTGCGTAGGTTATAGGGGCATTCGCAAATATTACCTTTTCCCACTGCTTACATTCATACATACATACATATGTGCTTGCTGATTTATTAAAATATTTTTTTAATTAAGAAAATTCTACTGATATGAGTAATTCACATACGCGATGGTAGGTACATACTTTACATACAAGTCGCCATCATCAACGCCAAAGAAGCGCTTACAGAGCTGCATTAAGTCTTGTATTTTTTAAGATATGGTTTTGAATTTTGGTATAGGCGTGTGTCTCAAACTGTACTGACTTTTATATTGAAAAAGCGGCTTTAAAAAATCACAAATGAGGTAATGATGACGTTGTTGGTGTAACAGCATACAAATTAGAATGGTCCTTAAAAAAATCAAATGAACGATTTTTTCAGTTTCACCCCCTCAGTCGGTAATATCACGGTCACAGATATCGCATAGTCGAAGATATCACATATAAATTTTGGTCCCGATTGGAGTCGGTTATGAGGCCTTCATAGGGTAATCTGAATTTTGACCCCTGTGCGACACGCCATAGGGGGACAAAAATTTACATGTCCTATCTTCGACTATGGGAGCAACGATTTCGGTTATTAGATGAAAAAAAGTTGATTTTAATTTTTGAGCCTCCATAGAGGCTCCAATTTTTTTATTTTGAAATTAAACAAGTAAGAAAGTCTAAGTTCGGGCGGAGCCGAATATTAAATACCCGGCGCAATTATTAAATATATGTTTTCCACCTTTCCGAAAGCTACCGCTACACGATAAGCCGGGGTGTATAAATTTTAAGTAAATTAGCGTCCTTAAATTTCGAAATATTGCAGTTTCAAGCATTTCTGAAATATACCGTTATATGACAACCGACCTGGGCGGGGTTGTTGTAGCCGCTACAACAACAACAACATGATGTGAAAAATAGAAAAAATACTTGAGTTAGTTCTAAAACTTTTTGTTTTGTTTGTGACTTCAAAACTACAAATCGCTTACATTGCGATGCATTTTTTCGTTCAACCGTAGTTGTTAATCTTTTCTTGGTAGAAAAAGGTAATGCATTCCCATCTTCCCACTGGGATGTATTCCATACATGCATATGTACAGTACTTATGAGCTATTTCTGGCTCGGGGGAACAACTCTTGCCGATAAGGTGGCTTTTATTAAATAGTAAGTAATTCGGCGACCGCTGTGGTGTAGTGGTAAGCAGTTCGCACTTCCACTCCGCAGGGCTTGGGCTCAAGCCGTGGTCAAAGCAACATCGTAAAAGAATATAGAAAAAAGGTTTTTTTTTTATTCAGCTGTCGCACCCCGGCAGGCAATGGCGCAATGGCAAACCTCCGATTGTATTTCTGCCATGAAAAGCAGCTTCTCATAAAAATACAATGGCCGTTTGGAGTCGGCGTAAAATTATAGGTCCCTTCCCTTTAAGTGGCTACATCAAATCTGAGGAGATGCCCGCCCACACACTAACATGCATATGAGCCAGCGCCCAATCTATTCTTATTATTAATTAATTCAGCTGAAAGTAAAATCTCAATCATATTCATTATAAATATTCAATTTATAAATTCAATCAAGAATTATGGTATTTGTCCGCTTGACTAACCACATGCAACAGTTGAGTATAGTCTGAGAAAATGTGCAAACATCAAGTTTTTTCAATGGATGCCGAACACAACAGGTGCTCTAGTGACTTAAAGTAAAAGAAAACGAACAATAAGCGCCATCAAAATATAAAACAATAGGAGAAAATTTGAAAAACGCGTGTTGAAAATTTGGGTTAACATTACGCACGCACGAAGTGGTATATACACAGAAACACAATGTGGTTGCTGCCTTTTAGCAATGGAATAGNTAAAAGGCACGCAGCGCTGTATGCTTAGCTGATTTTGAAGGATAAGGTCACCGCGGCTGACATACATAGATGATTTAATGTCTCATTTGGGACGCTCCGAAATGAAAAATGATGCACAATTTGAAAATTGCGTGCAAAAGTTTAATAAACATGTTCGGCTTTCACAACTTTATTAAGCAAATGCTGGTACTTAACCACGCCCCATACGAATATGAACTACCAAGAATGATAGAATACACCGTGATGGAGTATACATATTATAATAATGTATACTTATATATATATATACATATGCATGCTTAATTACTACGCCTATAGAAAGCTACTTAGTACCCTTAATTTTTTTACTTACCGCCCCAAATTCCGATTTTTAACTGCTTTTT
>NW_016160465.1:55944-64286 GCF_001687245.7 Rhagoletis zephyria | reverse complement strand
ATCTAAATGCTAAAAGCAACCCTGTGATCTTCCAAAATTTCCACGATTCGATTCGATGGTTTAAAGGGAAAAAGTGGCAACATTGCTTTTTCGAGTATACAGTTGCTAGCTGCGTTTCAGTGATCGCCGATCGAGATTTCTTTTATTTTGCATTACATATTTGGATAAAGAAAAGTTAAGCAAATTCAACATCGATTTCATGCTGATAGAAATCTGGATCAATTTGTGATCAACTCTGTTTGGTTCGTTTCCTAATTAAGTGAGGAAATTTTAATTGACAGCACCGACAAATGAATATATACACAAACAAATGTTCGGTTATGGTTAAAACAGTTCAAGTTTTTGTATTGAATTTTTGGTTTGAAATTTATTTTTTCCTTTTCAGTAGGGTTTTTGCACATTATCTTCTGCGTGAGAATTGATCGTAATATATACGCATCTAAATAAGAGACTGGAACACGGCTGTTTCTCAAAAGCATACGATTTCGAACTCGGGTAAATGTACATTTGCTAAATGCTATAGCATGAACGCTCTTCGAAAACATATGTTCGAAAGTGCTAAATGTTGCATTTTAAATGCAGCAAAAACGCTGCATTACGTGATCTTGTATTTTTGGTTCATGTAGAAAATGCGCCTGGATTTTCACGTTTAACTGCACCTTTACCGGCCGTCTTCACACGCTTGGAAATCTCGCAAGCGAGATAGAGAAGTGTAAAGCAAGTTGCACTCACACTTTTTTCTAACACACTCGCACTTTTACAGCCTGAACGTCGACTTGATATAAATTTTTCATTTCAAATCGTGAGGCAACTTCAAAGTCATGAATTTCGTCTAGCAGTATGTGCGATCAACTTGAAACCAAGTTCTAGAAAAGTATCGAGCTCTCGATACTACTCAGTACTCATGAAAAGTATCGAAATTCCATACTCGATACTCGTATCGTTCTATAACTAATAGAAGCATCTCTTAAATTTGACAAAAACTGAAATTTGTTTTTACATTGGTATTTTCAAAAGGACGGACACGATGGCTTTGGGACCACAACACGTGTTGAGCTTTTCTCCTGATGGTAAATTATTTGCTTTTATTAACGATCAGGGAATCCTCCGGATATGGGACACAGAGACCAATGAATTAAAACAAGAGTACACGCCAAACCTGCAATTGTCTGGCCCATGCACCGCACTCACGTGGGTCATTGTCGCCTCTTCAAGCTGTGAACTAACAGAAGGAAGGAAGGTTTGAAATATACATATATTTTTTTTATATACACATTTATTGTTGTTTTCATTTTTTTTGTTAACTTGGTAGTCCAAGAAAGCTCGGAAGTCACATACGGGCCTAACCAAAGATTCTGAANGAAAAGTATCGAAATTCCATACTCGATACTCGTATCGTTCTATAACTAATAGAAGCATCTCTTAAATTTGACAAAAACTGAAATTTGTTTTTACATTGGTATTTTCAAAAGGACGGACACGATGGCTTTGGGACCACAACACGTGTTGAGCTTTTCTCCTGATGGTAAATTATTTGCTTTTATTAACGATCAGGGAATCCTCCGGATATGGGACACAGAGACCAATGAATTAAAACAAGAGTACACGCCAAACCTGCAATTGTCTGGCCCATGCACCGCACTCACGTGGGTCATTGTCGCCTCTTCAAGCTGTGAACTAACAGAAGGGAGGAAGGTTTGAAATATACATATATTTTTTTTATATACACATTTATTGTTGTTTTCATTTTTTTTGTTAACTTGGTAGTCCAAGAAAGCTCGAAAGTCACATACGGGCCTAACCAAAGATTCTGAAGGAAATTATCTTGCTTTGGGGACAAGCAATGGCCACATTTCGCTTTATTCTTATGCTTTGGGCAAGGTAAGCTAAAATGATATACTGCATACTTATATATCGTCGTTAAAAGTAAAAAACCGCGTATGAACAAAATGCAAAACCGCGTACGTGAGGTTGCATAAATTAATTTCTAGATAGTAAAAACACTCATACTTCAAAATTGTTCTCTTTTTATAAAGCGATCGTATTTCTGGCTAGTATATTTCAGGACGAATGGATAAGGATTCATCAAGAACTTGTCCAAACAAAGAACAAATCCAATTTTTGCCAGCAAATGTCAGTTACGCGGTTTTGCAGAATGACGATACGCGGTTTTGTACTTTAAACGACGATATGTAAATTACAAGCAAAATAGTTCCGCACGTACATGTGTTTATTATTCTAGATTGAAAGAACCTTAAAGGGCGAAGGGCATAGTGGAAAAATCACTTGTCTAACACAAGATGGTAAAGGTAACCTCTATAGCAGCGGGGAAGATTGTCAGATCCTTGTGTGGTCACTTTCGGACGAAAAGCAGCTGTCGTCATGGTCGGTGGGCACAGAAAAGCCATACAGTATTGTCTACACGAAAAAATCTAACAATATAATAGTTGGAGGCAGACAAATTAAAGTTTATTCAGTGGCTTCGCAGGAATTAGTGCAAACGTTTACCGGACATACGTCAGATATAAATTTAATGAGTTCACTAGTGTTAGACGACAGCGTCGAATATATATTAAGCACTTCACGAATGGACCGCATAATATGTTTGTGGAATGTTGGTAAAAAAGGAAGAAATAAAAGCGCAGCTTGCACTCTTCTCATGGAAGACGTGGCACACTGTCTCACTAGCCAAGTGGATAATGAGAGCAATTTGCGAGTGGCTAGTGTAACACGAAGCGGTGTTATTCACATGTACCTGATTGCTGCAGACAAGTTAGTTAAAAGTGTTTAGTTTCTAGTCATATTAAGCTTTGTAATCTCATTGCAGCGTAAAAGCAGAAAAACCCATTAAACCAAAACTAACGATAAAATTGGCATCAGATAGCACCACCGTGATTGCTCCAATACCAGTCGTTTCAGTCTCCTTACAGCACAATTATCGTTCACAAGAATTGATTTTTGGATATGGAAGCTCCAGCTTCTTAGTGTTCGAACGTTTAACACCAAATTTCGAAGAAAAGTTGCAAGTCTTAATCCGCACCGATCCAAAATCTCTTTATCTGACGCAAGGAAAAGCATCTAAAAAAGATGCCAAACTCGGTGTCGCGCAAAAGACCGTCACACCTATTGTCAACGAAGCCGATGTAAACTACAAGTCCTCAGTGACAGTTTCAAGAAAGAAGTTGAAGGCCTTTGAAATGCCGATGGAATCACGTTTACAAAATTTGAACATAAATGCAATACCAGGCGGAGGAGCGCCTCAAGCACAAAGCAAAGTGCAGCTGCTCGTTCAGGCTTTACATAGCAAAGACAATGTGTAAGTATTAATGATTTTTTTTTCTTTCCAGCAATGTTGTGGAAAGCTTTGGTTACCTCTTCTATTAATAATTTGCTCTTTTTGTCATAGACTCTTACGTTCTGTATTGCATACTCACGACATTAAAACCATACAACTGACCCTCCTTAAATTACCCGTGCACTATGTGGGCCCATTGGTCAATGAGTTAACGCAATTCATGCAGCAGAAACGCATGAAGTAAGTTCTTCCACAAATAAAATTGATTCTCATCACATTTCGAATTAAAATACTATTTTCCAGTGTTGAATATGCAGTGGATTGGCTGAAAATTCTAGTTCAGACGCACTCCAGTCAACTCATGGCTTTAGGTTCTGAAGATCTGTTAAATAAATTCGGTCCCTGTATAGGAATAATCGAACATCGTGTAAATTGTCTTAAAGAATTATCAAAGTTAGTTTATTTTCTATATTTTAGAAGTTGTGATTAATTATTTATTCATAGAGTCGCTGGGCGTCTGGATTTGTTGATTAATCAAATAAAACGCAACACGAACGAAGACAACTTAAACACTGCAAATGCATTAGTATATGAAGACAATGGTATACTAAAAGTAAAGGAATTTTCGAATATAATCTTTTAATTGGAAAATGTATTACAGATTCCTCAGATTCTGAACTGGACGATGCTGGCGAAAAGAGTTCACCCGACGATGAATGGGATGAAGATCCTGAAGACATCGTTGAAAATATGGACCAGGATGGCGAAGACAACGATGACAGTGAAAATGAAACGGATAGCGATGCAGAAAATGAAGAGGAGGTGGAGACGTAAAAATTCTGCAAATGAATCATATTTCGTTTTGAGTACGTAGTTAGTATTCATTTTTTATCGTATGCATTTTCCGTTATATTCAAAGAACGCATTGGAAAATGTGTTTAAAAATCTACGAAGAAATACTACTTCATTTCAAAAATAAAACTTACTAAAATAACGTAACTATTTAGTTGAAAGGAATTTTTAGTCATTTGAAATTTTTCTACATCAATGTTTAAAAACATTTAGATCCTAAAAAAAAAGTTGCTGAATACTTTCCTAAAACGTAATCATAAATAATCCAACAGGGAACAGCTTCTTATTACAACGCTTTTATCAACTTGCAATGTTGTGTGTCCAGACACCATTTGAGCTATAAAAACTTGGCTTTGCAAAGTTCCTATAAAAAGTCTAGTGCGTATCGTCATTCTGCAAACCTGCGTAACTGACATTTGCTGCCAAAAATTGGATTTGCTCACACAAGCTCTTGGGTCAATCCTTATCCATTCGTCCTGAAATAAACTTGCCAGAAATGCGATTGCATTATAAAAAAAGAGAACTATTTTGAAATATGCGTTTTGTTGATACGCGATTTTGCACTTTAAACGACGATACATATTTATTTAAAACACTTAATACTAAATCAATCATCCGTTAAAATTAAAAGAAAAATAATTAACTAAAATTAAAACTGTCGTTTTTATTAAATACACAATTGGAACACATAAATTTGATCAATTAGGAGAAGAGACACAGAGACAGAGAAAATAGAACAGCCATATCACAATCACATTCATCATAAAGCATTAAAATAATTATGAATTATCACCTTGTAGTTAGTAGTATTTATAACAGCCTTGAAAGATTCAGGAATGGAATTCCAGAGCCCCACATCATTAACGAAGAACAGCCTTGATGAGGGTAAGTAGGAGTATTTAGGGAGAATCAGATTATGATGCCTGCTTGACCTTGTTAATCTTAACTTCTCGTGTACGTACCTTGGGGTTTGGAATTCTATTAGCTTGAACATAAATATACAATTTATTGAGGCTAGGTAATTAAAAATGCTGCATCCCAGAATTATGGTTCAGCTCAGAGTACGTTGTTTGCTACACAATGAGTTGAATAGCTAACTTTCCTCTTGTCTCAAAAGGTGTAAATGACGCTGACATTCGTAGTCTGCGTAAAACAACATACACATTACTTACAACTTTATTTATGTGGTCAGAACAGCTCAACATGGAATTGACAACGACGCCTAAATTTCTTATTTTGTCAGTAAACATGAGGGCACTATTACCAACAAACGAAATTGCTGACAGGTCACTATTAATTTTGAAACACAAATCTTACACAAGACCAACACGGCTGGACAAATACAATTGAATGTCGTCAGCATATGCGTGGATATTGACATACTGACACACAGTAAAGATATCATTAACAAAAAGACTAAACAAAAGAGGACCAAGGAAAGAGCCCTGTGGCACACCGGAGACAACATTACAAGACATTGAGGAAGCAGTCTTGCCCGTCACCTTTTGCGGTCTCCCCGCAAGGTAGCTGGTCATAAGTTTAATAGAGATGCCAGAAAATCCAAAGAAATATTTAGTCTTTTTGCAAAGAAGGTCATGATTTACTAAGTGAAATGCTTTAGAAAAGTCCAGGAGGCAAAGACGAGTTAAATCGCTATTGTCAAGTCGTATCCCTATGTCATCAAGAATTTTCAGCATAGCCGTAGTGCAGCTATGCTTAGGTCAAAACCCTGACTGCAGTGGGGATAACAGATTATTTTTTTGAATTAATAATGAAATTTGCGCTGCCATCAGTTACTCACACACTTTCGAAAAAGCTGGCAATATACTTATCGGCCTATAATAACTGAGGCTAGTAGCAATACATTCATTACATTATTACAGCCTTCTTCAATTCTGTTATGAAACAGTGATTGATAACATGCGTTAGTGTGCCCAGAATAAATGGCAACACAATCTTCACAAATTTCAAAGATATGCCATCCTCACCAATGGCATTGGACTCGATACCCATAAGAAGCCTCAAAACTTCTGCCTCGGTTACACCGCCAAATTCAAAATTTTTCTTTAATGACAAAATGGTTAGTAAAGTTTTGAGCTGGAGGACTATTCCTGATTTGCTCACACAAGCTTTTGGCACAATCCTTATCAATTTGTCCTGAAATTTAGTAGCCAGAAATGTGATAGATTTATAAAACAGAGAACCGTTTTTAAATATGAGTGTTTTTACATTCTGGAAAATAATTTATGCAACCTCACATACGCGGTTTTGCATTTTATTGATACGGGTTTTGTACTTTAAACGACGATTTGTATGTACATTCATAAATATGTATGCACATTTGTCAAACGTTAATCAAAAATTCGTTCATCAATAGATTCAATTAAAAATGTATGTGCACTTGTGATCAGCTAAGTAAGCCAGCAACATTTTGATAAATTTTGGCTAGTAATAATGTGCAAGTCTTAAGTTGCTAAAGAATCGCGTTGATTTTTAATAATTTTTTTTCTGACTTCATGACGCATGACACAGTTGAATGCGTGATAGATTTTTCGTTTCAAAACTGCAGTAGGCACATACAGACACTCTGTTATGCGCATCATGATGTTAGTGCAAAGGCGAATTAAGCACAACACATCACTAATGCTTTTTGAAAACAGGAAACATGAAAAAACACAAACAACACAACTTGCAAGCTTTCACAGGCGAAATATAGGAGCTTTTACAGCATTTGCCGCCAAATGGCGCGCTGCTACTGCGGCGCAAGCCTTACAACAACAAAGCACATAATGACTGCTGCCATTTTTTCATACCATGCACTTGGCAGAGATTTGCCAAATATTTTCAAATACTCTTCTTTCACTCATTTTAATATTTTACACTTTCAATTTCACTTTACACACATGCATTAGCATACAAGCTATTGAAATAACATTAATTTAAATAAATTTCACTAATTTTTACCACTTTTTCAATGATTTAAACCGGTCGCGCACAGAGTCAAATTTTTCGTAACGACGCAAGAGCTCTCAAATTATGACTGCGGTAGTTCCGGCTCCTTCGCTCGGCCGGGAAAAGCTTGCATCGGTATGTGTCATTGGAAGTGCATACATAGATACGAGTACATGTACACCTGTGCATGTGATTTTGTGTGGAAGGCAGAATGCGTAAATTGCGTATTATGAAATATGATATATCAAAAGATTGGAAGGACGCTCATTTGACCTCGCGTTGATATTTGCATACAAATTATGATCAACCTGGCCGTCTAAGGAAGATACAGAAACTCCTTGCCATCATCGGAACTGCGAGACAATTCTCATAGCGGAAAAAAAATTTGCATACATACATACATATATGGAAATATTCATACATACATACATACATACATATGTATTTGGCAAATGACTAACTCCGAGCTTGCATTTTTTTTACTAGAATTTAATGGGCTGCAAAACTGCATACTCAAAAAAATTAGGAAAAAAATCTGATTAAAAAGTTGAAAATTTGCTGAATTTTCGCGCGTTTTGCACAAAGTTTAGGAATCATCATATTTTTATGTTTTTTGTTGTATAATGAACCATATTTATACACAAAATTGACGGGAAAATATCAAACAAAATTGAAGTAAAAGGTATGAAATTTTAAGAAAAAGCAATTGCTTAGTTTTTATTCATACGGCCCATTGTGAAAAATTTACTGTACCAATACTTTGCTCCGGCAGTGTATGTATAAAATTTTTAATTTTTTTTCTAGTCAAGAAGCTTTTGATGCAACCAGAGATGCTCCGGACTAGAGATGGGCACGGGCCGGGCTTTTGGCAGGGCCCCGACGGGCCCCTGCGTAAGCCCGCGGGCACGGGCCGGAATATTTGCTGTCAGCACGAACTCGTGCGTGCCTGGGCGTTGAGTAAAATTTCATAAAGGCACGAATACGCACGAAAAAGCCCGTTGCTAATACCAAAAATTTAGATGAGCTTTTGTTTTTATACAAAAAAAAAATAGTACATATTTAAAACTCTTTTGATAAGAGAAAAGGAAAGAAGAGAAATATTTGGAAACCGATAGAAAAAATATGATACTTAGTAGTTTCGTTTACATACATATCTGTACATAAAATACCTTCCACTTTTTCTACTTTCCAGAAAATATATTATACAAATCTTTGATGTAAAATATTAGTTGCGATCCCGTAG
>NW_016160465.1:55603-55934 GCF_001687245.7 Rhagoletis zephyria | reverse complement strand
AAATTAATTATATCAACAATTATTTACTTCCTTTTTTCATAAAAAAATCGCTCGTGTTTATAAATTTTTAAATTTAACGAACTAATTTATTCAAATTGTTGTAGACAAAAATGCAACCATGCGCCACAACCACATGTTTTTCGTGTTTGCAAATTCTTGCTGGCAAAATTTTTTCCAGCAAGAATTTGCAACTTCTCTCCAAGAGAACTGTCACTTTGCTCTCACAATTTTTGAGTGTTGGATAATTTTTTGGTCTGCACGAACGCGATTTGGGCAAAAATCGTGATAATTCGTACAAATTCGTACAAATTTTTTGCTCGACGAACAAACC
>NW_016160465.1:50805-55388 GCF_001687245.7 Rhagoletis zephyria | reverse complement strand
AAACAGCTGATCAAAAACAGCTGGTTGGCATTTACGCAAATCACAAAATTGAATTTGATGGTTTGGAAGATAAAAATTACAAAATGCGACTAATTAAACTTGTAAGAAATAAGTAGTTATTTGTTTAATCAATAAACTGTGTCAGTATTACACTTTGCGATGACTTTTCGTACGTTTCAAATTTTACACTTTTGTATGTAAACAAAAATTATATCAGCTGTTCGTCTAACTTGCAAGTTTCTGCAAATTTTCTGTTCGCGTACTATTTTGGATATTTCTCTCTTGTGAGAGAACAGATGACATTTCGCCGGAATTTGGCAGTTGGTTGGTTTTTGCTGGAGATTTTAAACGAACGCACCTATTGTAAACAAAAGAAAAGTGCACTCTGCTAATTCATTTTGAAAAGTATTTAATTACTCGTTTAAGTGGATTTTACTGAATTTGAAAGTATTTTTGGTTATTTACATGTGTGGGCTGAGTGTGTTTACACACAAAATAAGCAAAAATTTACAACCAAAATTTGGAGGTTATGTTGAAGTTGACAGAAGTTACCGTTTTTTACTAGAAAGCGATCCCGTACTTTTCAATGTTACTCTCTCGCTCTGAGCGAATTTTTATTTTTTGACAGTTTTACTAGTCCGAGTCCGAGGAATACGGGATTGCACCGTATTTACTCTCTTTTTTGTCCTCTCAATAGTCAGAGAACCGAGTACGGGATCGATTTCCAGTAAAATCTGACTGATTCTGACTATTTCTGACAAGTCCGGACTCGTACGGGATCGCAACTAAAATTAGCCATTACTTGCAAAAACCGGAAGAAGAAGACACACCAGCTGACTTTGTTTGTTTTATTTGTAAACAAACTGAAATTCACGTTCAATGTTCGCCAGGAACATTTCTAGAAGTAAAAACTAGTTGGCGCTATCATAAAGTCACATAGCAGGCAGCCAAAAAGCATATAAATACCAAAACTCGAAAAATGCAATTTTGTTTGTTTACAAAAATTGCAACCATATCTTTTGTGATCATATGTTTTCGTGTTGGATAATGTTTGCTGACTAAAATTTTGTCAGTACAAAATGAACGCTTCTCTTGCATCAAAATGAACGCTTGCTCTCTCAATTTTTGTGTGTTGGATAATTTTTTTGTCGTTATCGAACGCCATCCAGTAAAAATTTGGAAAAACTATTACAAATTTTTGACTTGTCGAACGCAACTAAAGTTGGCTCTTTATTTCCGGGCTGGGGCGTGTCCCGTCGTGCCGGGCCGGGCCGGGCCCCACTAAAATTCTTTACGAGCGGGCTCGTGCGTGTTTTTGAAAATTTAGGCCCGTGCCCATGTCTACTCCGGACAGATGTCAAAATCCACTCCTCAATGCCTTTAAATTTGAAAGAAAAACAAGAAAAACATATTTTGTTCTTTACATACTTACGTATGTACAATGCAATTTAATATTTCACATGCTCAATTTAATTAAATTTCGCTTATGTTGAATGTGTGTATGTTTATTATATTACAACTGCCCACCCGACCTAGAAACATATCTGTGTTCGTATGGAAAAGTAGCTTATGTCGAAAGGCTGGCTTTAGTAAAAATCGGCATTCGCAGCATACGATTGCGAATTACTCACTAGCGCTGAGCCGTGGAACAACTTTTGGCAAATAAACGTGCAAGAAATAATTCCGATACTAGCAAGTCAATATTCTCATCAAGTGTCTTCAAAAAAGTCCTAGTCGTTTAAAGAATAAAGGGAATGCCGAATTATACTAAAGTCAGCCTTTCGACATAAGCTACTTTTCCATACGAACACAGAAATGTTAGCGGATGTTACGAGTATTACGATAGTTTCTCTTACCGTTAAGATCCGCCTCACCTGAGAGTCTCGTATTTCAAACGGAAGTTTGTATTTTTGCATTTCTATCCGTTGAAGGCATCGAGAATGTATTTGTTTCATAATTTTTCACTAACCTTTTTCGGACAAAATATTCAAAAAAATATATAGAAGTAGGCATCGCTTTAATAAAAATTTTGTAAGAATATTTCAAAACATTGAAAGTAAGTAAAAGTTATTTGAGCATAAATACTAAACACTAACCAATTAATCAAATTGAATAATTTAAGGAACCACGTAATAATTCGGAGTAAGTATTGAAACTCCTTTGTAGGATAAATATATTAAATTCAAAAAATAACTATCCTTATCAAAAGCACAATTCAAAAATCCCGTAGGATCAGAATGGAGTTAGCAAAATCTATGAATATCAAGAAAAAACAAAGGATGGAAAGTTATGTTCAACAAGTAATTTTTAAGCAAAAAATACCAGCGACTTCAATGCTCAATCAAAAATTTAAGATTACCGTTAATTTCTTCATGACACGATGATTAGTATGCGACCATCCTTGACGTACCGCCTTTCCTATAAAAAAAATAGTGGAAAAGGGTTCACGTTGTCCAAAGTTACCCAGTAATATATGTTTGTACATAAAAGAAAATATTCCGAAGAATTGATAAACGTTCTCCTTTTTGAAGTCAGTTAATAATAAGTTTGAATTGCATATTATTACAACGCTTTTATCAACTTGCAATGTTGTGTGTCCAGAAACTTTCAATGTTGTGTGTCCAGACAGCTATAAAAGCTTTGCTTTGCAAAGTTCTTACAAAGTCTAGACATCAACCTCGTTGGTTCGAGAGGTAGATGTCCCTGTATGCACTACGTACGCTACAGCGGAAATGGACGACACGCCATTTCTTTAAATGAAAGTAATTGGTGCTCGTATGTTTGTACATACATAAGTATATGCATGTGTGTGCACCAATCTATTAATATCGTTGAATTATTTTAATATCTATTGTAAAAATGATGGACTAAAAAGTAGAAAATAATAATTCTCAGTCCCACAGAATTTGTTTTGATAACTTTTGATTTTGAAATTTTAGCAAGTCATTATAAACAATTTATGAGATTGAAAATGAAAAGCGAGGGGCGCATGTAACAGACCAGAATTGATATGAAGGGTAATATATGTATGTATGTGGATATATGAATAACGACCGCCTAAAATCGATCTCAAATTTGTACTTTCTCTGTAGAAATTTTAGGTCTCTGTTATGTAGTTTGACTATTGTCAATTATATAAATCTAATGCTTTGTATTGCACGCGCCCCACGCTTTTAATTTTCAATCTCATAAATTGTTTATAATGACTTGCTAAAATTTCAAAATCAAAAGTTATCAAAACAAATTCTATGGGACTGAAAATTATTATTTTCTATTTTTTAGTCCATTTATAAAAACGTTGTGTATTAAAAAGTTTTTTTTCTTATAATTTTTTTTTTTTAAGTTTAGCACGCATACCACGCTTTCAAATGAAAATGAAAATGAAAATATGGTGTCGGCTCATTCTAGCTGGTGTCCGGAACAATGTTCCATTTAAAATAAAAAAATCACATTATCAACATTTTTCTGGTTTCTATTCTCGCAAAATATACGAAAGATTTCACCATAAATTCACAATTGTCTGCAAATTCCTCAAACTTTGGAGAATATAGTCAGCTTCAGCTTGAGATACTAGAAGAAAAGCAAAAATTTTTTCTTAAAAAAATGTGGCTCGGCTGAAATTGAGCAAAGAGCATGTAACCAAATTGCTAAAACACTCGTACCAAGCAAAGAGAATAAGTTCATATGCATCGGATCAACAGAGTTTGCTGCGAACTCACCAATAAAAGGATATAGGCGTGTACTCAATCGTCTAATTGCAACTTTAAGACAACGAAAAGCAGACATTCTAATATCACAACTTTTGCAAATAAGATGCCATTATTTCTTCTGACAGTGAAAACAGATTAACTTTCTAACATCAAATTTATTTTACTTTTAACATACCGAATTGAGGAAAGTGACTAAGCTCTATTAATTTTCAACAATTGTCCAACATCAGTGATATCCTAAACAAAACTTAATATGTATGTATAACTCCCCTAGGAAGTAGACAAATATGTATCTTTAACATTTCCGATTTTCATTACTAAATTGATTTTAATTTTCCCTTCAATAAATCTGAAAACTAAACAACAATTTGCATTCACAAGTATAAGCTTTAAAACTACCATTTATAGTGTGAATGTTTCTAATACGGTTAAGCAAATTCTTGGAAATTATATGTATATAAAGCCTGTAGTGCATCAGCTACAATCCTACTTCATTTTTGTGAACGGATTTCCTCATTATACCTTTTTTTAATGATTTTTGCGTTTTTGAAAACTACTTTCTCCCAAATTGTCCTCGGCGGCTGGAGTACGGTAAGGGCAATATTAGGAGTTGTTTACCAGTTCGCTTTGAGAAAGTTGATAAGTCCATTAGTTGATGCATCGTGTGTAGTAACTTCATCCGCTGTTGCTAATTCTGGTTCAATTGCCTTGGCTAACTGTTTGCCTAATTCGACACCCCATTGGTCGAAAGAATTTATATCCCAGATTATACCTTGTGTAAAGATTTTATGTTCATACAAAGCTGTAAAACACAATAAGTTTTTAGATTATACATATGTATGTACATAAAAGCAAATAAGTTTTTTTTTTTTT
>NW_016160465.1:45575-48481 GCF_001687245.7 Rhagoletis zephyria | reverse complement strand
TTTTTTTTTTTTTTAATTACCAATCAGGGCGCCTAATGTGAATGGTGTGACTTTCTTCACCACAATTGAATTAGTGGGGCGATTGCCAGTAAATGTCTTATGAGGTAACAGCGCCTCCAGCTTCTCACCGGACAAACCTGCCTGCTCCAGTTCCAAGCGCGCTTGGGCGGTAGTTTTTCCTTGCATCAACGCCTCTGTCTGCGCCAAGAAGTTGGCCAAAAGAATTTTATGGTGTGCTCCGCCAGCGATGGGGTTATGTGTTTGTGCTGGTGCAATAAAATCGCAAGGAATCAATCTAGTACCCTGATGAATCAGTTGGTAAAAGGCATGTTGACCATTGGTGCCGGGCTCACCCCACACGATTGGACCGGTGTTGTAGTTAACTACCTTAGAGCCGGTTTTAGTTACGAACTTTCCATTGCTCTCCATATCACCCTGCTGGAAATAGGCGGCGAAACGATGCAAATACTGATCGTAAGGAAGTAGAGCATGTGTCTCTGCGTTGAAGAAGTTCGAATACCAAATACCTAAAAGTGCTAATATCACCGGTGCCTAAAAAAGACATGATAACAGCGAAATTGGACCACATTTTTTACTACTTAAAAACATATGTAGATTTTTAACTAACGTTCTGCTCCAATGGCGCAGTTCTAAAGTGGTTATCCATAAAGTGAGCTCCCTCAAGCAAATGCTCGAAGTTCTCAAATCCGATTGATAGGCATATGGATAAGCCAATGGCAGACCAAAGTGAGTAGCGCCCACCAACCCAATCCCAAAAGCCAAACATGTTCTTACTGTCAATGCCGAATGCAGTCACCTTCTCCTTATTTGTCGACAAGGCGACGAAATGCTTAGCCACAGCAGCAGACTAATTTGAAGGTTCGTGGTTAAAATTTAGTAAATATATAAAAAAATAAATATATTGATCGAAACATACATCTTTTGCTTGCTCTAGCAACCAGTTCTTGGCCGATGTGGCATTAGTTATGGTCTCTTGCGTCGTGAATGTTTTCGAGGCAACAATAAAAAGCGTTGTCTCATAGTTAACCCGTTTCAGTACCTCTGCCATATGTGTTCCGTCAATATTTGAAACGAAATGGGAGTGCAAGCCCTTGCAATAAGGCTTGAGTGCTTCAGTTACCATCAAAGGTCCCAAATCGGAGCCGCCAATGCCAATGTTAACCACATCGGTGATTTGCTTGCCGGTACAGCCCCGCCAGACGCCTGAGATAACTTGATTGGTGAACTCCTTCATGTGGGATAATTCAGCCCGCACTAACGACATGACATCATTACCATCGACAAGGATTGGTTCATTTCCGCGATTTCGTAGTGCAACATGGAGTACGGCTCGATTTTCTGTAATATTAATGGGCTCTCCAGAGAACATGGCGTCGCGCGCTTGCGTTACCTTACGTGATTTCGCCAAGTCAAATAACAAAGGCCACACGTCCTCTGTAATGCGATTTTTTGAATAGTCAATCAATATCTCGCCATCATTGGGTGTCTTCAGACGCAGACTAAATAATCCAAATATAACAAATTATGAAAGGAAATTTTTATTGAATCATATTTTTAATTGTTTTAATAATATACTATTAATGTACAAATATGTATATCTAATATGTATGTACATATGTACATCTATATGTATATAGTATATGTATATATGTCTTTAGTAGAAAATTTAAAAACCGACATTTCGTTAGCATATAGTGAAAAGTCATATGTTGTAATAAAAGTACATCGCTTACAAAAGGACTTTTCACTATTAGCTAGCGATGTGTACAATAACATGCATACAAACATTAGAAGGAAAACCTAGTTTTTTGCGAAAATATGAACAATTACATACATATATGAATACTTATGGAAAGATTTTTCATGCTAGACATTCCTGGTTGATTTCTTATTAAAATATGATTTATATTTTAACAATCGCCCTTTCGCTACTGCAGGGACACTGGTGTCCCACGGAATGTTCATTTGACTCTGAAAATCGCAATTTGTATTGTAAACTCAACCAAAATGTCCCAGTCAGTAGCTAGGAACAATGTTTGCAATCTACCGTTATCCACGTTACATACAACTTCGCTCGTGTTTTGTTTTGTTCAGTTAGTTGAAAGCAGAGACTGCCGTCGGATAAAATTTACGCTTAATTTTTAAAAAAGAATACGCATATTTCAAAGTGGTGGTGATATTTTGATAACAAAATTCTGTACATATAGCGGTAAGTATAAAAATATATTTTGAAAAGTGTTTTGTAAAAAATAGTCCAAGAAAATAAATCTTGGAACGTACAGTATCGGTCATATCTATAGCACGCCATTTCAAAGTGATATTGTGTGCAACTTATATTTATTTATTTATTTTTGAGAATTTTCAATTAAAATACAGTTCTTTCTCTAACAAACCCCATATAAACCCAAGTTTAACAATTTGTAGAAAACTTCAAAAAAGTGCAACAAATTTTCACCTAAATTTCAAACTTTTTTCTCAGAAGTGTTTGAATTTTTCTGAATACACAGTTTTATAGCCCAATCAATTTTAGTCTGATAATGTGCAAGTTTCAAGGGACTGAAAGTTAGCGTTGATTTTTTAGAATTTTTTTCTCCAAAGGTGTTGCGGTTTTCAGCCATATACAAATAAATTGAGTTTATTCATTATATGGCAGCCAATGCGACAAAAAAAATTTTAAAAAATTAACGGTAATTCGTAGCCACTTGAAATTTGCACACTATCACACTAAAATTGCAGTGGTTAAAAAACTGTGTACTCGAAAAAATTCTAACACTTCCGAGAAAAAAGTTTGAAACTTAGGTGAAAATTTGTCGCTCTTTTTTGAAGAATTCTACAAATTGTTAAACTTGGGTTTATATGGGGTTTGTTAGAGAAAGAACTATATT
>NW_016160465.1:0-45550 GCF_001687245.7 Rhagoletis zephyria | reverse complement strand
AAAAAACGTAAAGAACATTTAACCGGGGAAAACTGAAAGCATATCCTTTTTCAATGCCACATGTTTTAAACCAATTATACGGATTTTTTATGAATTTTTTATTTTTTTAACAATAAGGTAATTAAAATAAGCGGGGAGACCATGTACATGCATATGCGTACATCATTTCAGTACTTCAGTCTGCATCGTTGTTGTTGTTGTTGTAGCGGCTGCATCGTAATTTAGTTTGCTTCACTGTGAAATTTACTTCAAATATGTAAACTACTCATACTCTAACAAAAAGGGTATGGAAGGAAGAGAAGTGCAGATATTGAGCGCTGTATACATAAAAAAAGTACTCAAACAAATTATGTTCCGAAAAAAGAGGAACATTAATCAGCAGTACCATGCTGTTAAACTTCCACAAAAAAGATGTTCCTTCACAAGTATTTTTTAAGTATTTTTCGAAGTTTTCGTTTAATGCTACATAATAGTTGCGTTCGATAACAAAATTAGCCAACACCAGCCAACAATCAAAATCAAGAGAGTAAGCGAAAATTTTCTCCCAAAGAGATGAAAAAGCAAAAAAGTAAACGAACAGGAAATTAGCCATTACTTGCAAAAACCGGAAGAAGAAGACACACCAGCTGACTTTGTTTATGTTTTATTTGTAAACAAACTGAAATTCATGTTTCCTCGATGGAAGAAAAAAGGAAAGTGAACGTTCAATGTTCGCCAGGAACATTTCTAGAAGTAAAAACTAGTTGGCGCTATCATAAAGTCACATAGCAAGCAGCCAAAAAGCATATAAATACCAAAACCCGGAAAATGCAATTTTGTTTGCTTACAAAAATTGCAACCATATGTTTTGTGATCATATGTTTTCGTGTTGGATAATTTTTGCATGACTAAAATTTTTATTTTAAACTCCCTGCTAAGTTCATTTAAAAAGATTTCTATATCTTTTCCATCAGTTCCAGCTACTAAGCCATCATCTACATATAAAACAAGTATAATTTTCTTTCCATTTTCTTCTCGAATATAGAGGCAAGGATCAGCTTCACTCACTCTAAATTTTAACTTTGTGAGAACTCCACCTACTCGCTTATTCCAGCACCTTGGTAGCCTGCTTCAACCCATAAAGGCTGCGCTTTAACTGACATACCTTGTCTGTTCCGTCAGAAAACCCTTCCGGTTGGTTCATATAGATAGTTTCCTCCAATTCACCATAAAGAAAAGCCGTAGAGACATCAAATTGTATTATGGAACGAATTTCCGTCATCCCTTGTCAAATTTGGTTTGTCAAATTGTTTTATTATCATCTTCTCAATTGCTGCTATGCTGAGAACTGCCCGAATTGATGCCATCTTGGCTACTGGACTGAAAGTTTGATCGTAGTCAATCCCATAACGCTGATTATACCCCTTAATAACCAATCTTGCTTTAAATTTGTCAATGCTTCCATCAGAGTTCGTTTTAAGTCTGTATACATGGCAGTGCTTTAGCCTGCTTTGGTAAGTCTGCCAGTTTCCAAGTTTTGTTTTCTTGTAACGATTTCATCTCCTTACCCATAGCAAATTTCCATTCACGTTTCTCGTTACTTGTTATTGCTTCTTCATAACTTTCTGGTATTTGCAAGCCATTGACATATTCTTCAGCCTCCATAACGAAATCTTCCAGGTTTTTTGATCTCTTGATATTTTGACGGTTTCTCAAAATTGGTCCTATTTGTACACTTTCCTTCTCGTTTTCGTCGCTTTCATCGCTGCTTTCTTCCCTCATGCGTTTTCTCCGCACACGATTATTATTCGTAGATTCCTCTTTCTGAAAATCTTCCGAATTTCTTGTTTGATTATCTTAGCACTCTTTTGTCTTTTTCTTCTGTAAGATCCCTTTCGTGCTCCTCTGGATTTTGAACTTCTTCCTCTTGGCAAGCATCAGTTAAAGGTAATTTTACTTTCTTCATATTTTCGATAAATTTGACATCTCTTGAAAGAGTAATTAAATTTTCTTCGGGAATATAAATGCGGTAACGTTCATCGCCATCATATCCTACTAGATATCCTTTTTTAGATTTTGCATCCATCTTTTTCCTTTTCTGTATCGGAATATGAGCGTAGCAAGTAGATCCAATAATCCGCATATGTTTTATTCTCGGCTTTTTTGTCATCCACAGTTCATAAGGACTTACATCTTCAACAGATGACTTCCCAGTGCGATTAAGTATGTAAACCGCCGCTGTTACAAATTCTGCCCAAATCGCTTCTGGAAACTTTATATTAGAATTGAGTACATAAAAGTTCTTGCCATCTCCACAATGGTACGATTTTCCCTCTCACTGGATCCATTCTGCTCTGGTGTGTATGGCGCTGTCAATCTTTGTGTTATACCATGTTTTTTTAAGACCTCTTTTACTTCCGAGTTGTTAAATTCTCCTCCATTGTCACTTAGCAGTTCTTTTACTAAAATACCTTGTTGTTTAGCATGCGCAAGCATATAGTCTGTTCCTTTGAACTTCGGACTAAAACCTGTGGAACTGTCAAACTACAATTTTACTCTCTCAAATGAGAGTAAAAGGAGAAAAGATGCAGAAGTGCATAGGAACGCAAAAAGCACTATTTCCTGTAAAAACGTCAGTCGGTTTGTTTACATGTCATTTGTACAACACTGATTTAGCTGAAATATCACTAAATAATTATTAAAATCTATACATATTCAAACATTTCGTTGTTTACTTCCATTTTTTTACAAATATAAGGTACTTTGCTTTCACCGCTGTTAGTTTTTGCTTGCACATGCAAATCAGCTGATTGTTTGACACTTTTCATGAACTTACAGGAAAAGAAACTCCGGACTAAATCCTGTAACTTCTGACTAGGAACAGTTTCTCAGTTGCTCTCTCAAATGTGTTCCCATTTACAGGTTTTATGTCAATAGGAACGACTTCCTGTAAGTTCTGACTAAATCCTGTAAACCGGACTGCTATTGGAACAGACTAATAGTTTCCAGTGAATCTTTAACATCTGATTTATTCTTGATGATATAGCAGTATCGAAACTTTGTAAACAAGTCTTTAAAAACTACATAATATCTGTTTTTCTTGAATGAGTTTGGAAATGGGCCACATACATCAGCCGACATCAATTCTCCTGGTTTCATAGCTTTCATCCTGTTGCCAAAAGGTAAACGATGTGCCTTTCCAAACACACAAGATTCGCACAAATTATTGTTATTTTTAACGTTTATTCCCAGTTCTTTTTGAAGTAACTTTTTAACATGCCGCTTATCTTGATGCCCCCATCGTTCATGATACAGCTGCAACAATGAATCATCAGTATCTACTATACTAGCATGCATCTCATCCGGTACAATTGGTTTCATATCAGCTTGGAATAATGATCCATTAGCCTCTCGATAGCCACGCATTACAATATTGCCGTTCACTTTTAGCCAGCATTTAACATTTGTTGACCAAAATTCACTATCAGGATTTTGGTCCTGTGCAGCCAATACGGAGAATAGATTTCTGTTGATTTCTGGAACATACCAGACATTTGTTAGCGTCAATTTCAGCGTTTCACCATTAATCTTTGACAACATCTCGATTGACCCTTTGCCAAGCGCCTTAAGACATTCCTTTCCAGCTGCTTTTATGCTGTATTCACCATTAAACGCAGTATAATCCAAAAGAAAATCTTTGCAGTTAGTCACATGCTTTGTGGCACCATTGTCCACCCACCACGTGATTCTGCTTACATCTACTGGATACAACTCAGTCGAAACACTAACCAGCGAAACATTTGTATTCTTTTCAAGACTTTGCACCTCATGATTCTGTTTATTTTTCGATGGTCGACCGTCTGCTATCCACTTTTTACAGTCTCGTATCCAATGGCCTTTCTTTTTGCAATAATGACAGCTGCTTTCTTTCTTCTGCTTAGACTTGTGCCCAACTGCCCTGCTGCTTTTTGAATATAATGCCTCCTCCTCGGGAATATCATTCGGCCTCTTGAAATTTCGCTCAAAAACACTTAGTTGTATACTCAGCTCGTCGAAAGTCTTGTCATCATCTTTTGACAAAAGCATCCAGCTCGACCGAAATGATTCAAATTTAAGTGGCAAAATGTTGAGTGTTTTGCACAAAATAATCAAATCTGGAAGGGGATTTTCACCTTTCACTTTTAAACCATTGTTGAGCTCGTTCCACAGCCCTCGTAGTATTGCAACATGGGTAGATACATCTTGGTTTTGATCCCAATTGAATGCGAAGAAATCAGTGCAAATCTTGAACAGCTGGTCTCTTGAAGTTGCTTCAAATTGCTCCTTTAACGCCTTCCAAGTGTCATGAGCCGTCTCTTTGTCCATGACCTTCTGGTAAACAGCATCTGTGATCGTTTTTTTATAACAATTATCTCTAAAAATTTGGGGACAAATATACATACTTACAAATGTACAATGATAAATATAAATTGTTTTTATCCTTTATATTTTGTCGTTTAAAGTTTAAAATATATAAATATTATTTCATTTAATAATGACTTAAAATGCACACATGCATTTTCTTTTAATTGATTAGGTTGTCCAATTTAGCGTAATTTCTGTAATTGAACGAACTGTTTAATTAAACGAGTATCGATTAATTGATTCCCCGGCTAATTTAACCAAACATTTTTGAAGTACAATCAAGCGGGGAATACTGTAGTTAGATAGATAACAGAAAACAAGTGTGCACAGCGACCTTAATATCTATTCTAATGTGCCCTCAACTGAGGACATGTCGTTCAGTCACTCAACTCCCTAGAAGAGCTTTTGGAGGTAGGGATATACATATGCATACATATCTATATATGTATATATTAAGTATAGATAAACCTATATATGCATGTACATAATTATGTATTATAATTTAAGTTATGGTTGAGATCTGCACTTTGAGTTTTAGGTGTTTTGTATAAAATACATACTTCTAATATATGTATGTACACAATATGTGTAGGTACATATGTATGTACAAACATACGATGTAAGAATACATAACGATGATGGTACGTTTTGAAATCAAATTTAAATTGATTTGATACACGTATACATGGATATGCACAAGGATATACACATCATATGATGTTATACAAACTTTTTCTCTGCAATTTTTCAACCAACCACAATCCAAGACAACTCACCTATACTTATTGAAGCGATTAGTATCACTAGCAAAAAGTTCCTTTATCTTAATATCTTTGCCGTGGGCATTATAAAATTGTTGCAATTTTAGATAAGCCGGTTCCTCAGAAAGCAATGGAAGTGGTCCTGCCATTTTTCCAAATTTACTGAAATTTCGTAGGCAAGCGTTTACAAAGATGCAGATTCGCGGTGCAAATTTTAAAAGTAATTTAAATGTTGAATATTGCTGCTAGGCTGCGACAGGTATTTATTTGTTTAATAAAGCAAATTAAACGATAAATCTGAATTATTACAACTTAATAACGTTCACACAGAGGAGCAGATGGAAACAAATTCAATTTCTGTCTACGCAGGTTTGTCAATGTCGAATGAAAAACTAAAGCCCAGAACCCAAATCCGGCATATGTTTCGTTAAGTTTTGCGTCAGTATTATGATTACGCTTTCGGATTAAACGCCGATATAAGCATTATTTTCATATACCCAATGTTATATACAAATTTATCCATTGAATAGGATATAGTTTATAGGGCTTATTACAGAGCTATTTGCTAATATGTCGCATAGTTTCCCTTAAGCACTGTTTGTTTTATTAAGATTGTTTCTTAAGTTTAATGTGTTTCTGGGTTAGGGTTATCACAACCGACTTAAGTAATCCTCAGAAGAAGTTTCGACAGGGACATCTATGTGTCAGTATTTACTTCATATGTGCAGTGTGACCGTTTCATCCAAGTGGATCAAAAGTGATACATTTTTCGATGCATTTTGGAGGACACTTTTTTAAGTTTTGATACTTTTTCAATCGTGTAAAAAAATTCCCATAGAAGGCGAAAGACTAGTGGTTAATTTTTAAATTTTCACTTTAGACAGTTTTGTAAATTTATTTATATGGCGCATTTCATTACTTTTCAATAATANCAGTGTGACCGTTTCATCCAAGTGGATCAAAAGTGATACATTTTTCGATGAATTTTGGAGGGCACTTTTTTAAGTTTTGATACTTTTTCAATCGTTTAAAAAAATTCCCATAGAAGGCGAAAGACTAGTGGTTAATTTTTAAAATTTCACTTTAGACAGTTTTGTAAATTTATTTATATGGCGCATTTCATTACTTTTCAATAATTTAAACTTTTGTCGCCGCAATTTTTCACATTCCCTTTTGGTGTTGCTCGTTTCATTTACACACGGCGATTTGTGTGTATGCAATTGTTGTTGTCAGCTGTGAACAGCGGTTCAATTTACACAGACGAACGAGAGCACAAAGCGTGTTGCCCGAGCACGAGCAACTCGGTGCCCCTCTCCTTTCCTCGTCACGCTCTCTCCAACAAACGTCGAGTTGCGGTGTGTGTAAATGAGCACTTACTGTTCGTCCATTTTTAACGTTTGTTCGTTAGCCACACAGTGGGCCGTATGAATAAAAACTAAGTGATTGCTTTTTCTTAAAATCTTATACTTTTACTAAAAATTCAAGAAAAAGTAATTGCTTATTTGTTATTCATACGGGCCAGAAATAATTTTTCAATTTTTACTTAACGTTGAACATTACGTTAAATGAACACNTTTTTAACGTTTGTTCGTTAGCCACACAGTGGGCCGTATGAATAAAAACTAAGTGATTGCTTTTTCTTAAAATTTTATACTTTTACTAAAAATTCAAGAAAAAGTAATTGCTTATTTGTTATTCATACGGGCCAGAAATAATTAATATTTTTAAATTTTTACTTAACGTTGAACATTACGTTAAATGTACATACGTAAAACGTTTTGCAGCAACTGGTTGATTTGCTCGTTCTGTCGTCATATTGGTTGCACTGCAAGCGAGTGTGTATTGGTGTGTGTAATTAAGAAGTCAAATTCCAACAAAAAGCAAAATCGAGTAGCACAAAATAATTGGAGAAAAATTGTTTTAGCTGAAAAACGACTAAATTATCNTCATATTGGTTGCACTGCAAGCGAGTGTGTATTGGTGTGTGTAATTAAGAAGTCAAATTCCAACAAAAAGCAAAATCGAGTAGCACAAAATAATTGGAGAAAAATTGTTTTAGCTGAAAAACGACTTTAAATTATATTAAACCAAATATTTAATGTTATACAAGATGGTCAAATATGTCATGCGTAGCGGAAAATGCTCAACAGAGGGCATAATATGAAGAAAGCGACATCGATCTCGCGAAAAAACGAAAGAAACAAGAAACTGTCACTCGTCTATTTCCACTGCTAAAAAGCAGAAAGCGGAAAGAAGATAGGAAAAGGTAAATAGGTACCTTATATTAATAAGTGCTATGTGCCCATAACTATAATTAAAATTGCGTCGCTTTTAAGATTTGCTTCGAAAGGTTAAAATATAACACAATATGGGATATTTTGACTACGCCGCGTGTGCCTAATCGAAACGGTAGGCACCGACGCCTCCGCCAACAGCTAACAACTCGGCAACAACAAAACCGTGCGTGGTTATTTGATGTGCTGCTGAAATGCATACGTAACCTTGCAAATGCGTAGCACAGTAGCATATTTTGTCCAACAGCAAGGCACAACTGTTTCATGTACAAATTTGGAATTATTTCAGAAAATCATATTGCGCAAACTGTAGGTATACTCTCTAAATTTTGAGAACTGCGTTTTGTACAAAAAAGTTAATTGCAACCACATTTAGAAAGTTATTTATCACATAATTATTGGTAAAATATTACTCCTTTTTACATTTATCTGTATAAACCAGACATAAGCAGCGCTGGCAGAAACACTTTTGCACTCGCTTATGGAGTTCTGCCTGCGCTGCCCATCACTGGTATAAATCATCGTATGTACATAGATATTAAACATCTTTTATTGCTTTGCAGATTGAAGAACTAAACGGAGTATACAAGGATTGCATGTCTAACGCTAGAAATCGGGACCGTATTGCCTATCGTCCACATAATGTCCAACTCGTCATCTATTAAAGCAGATCAAAGTGTTGCCAGTAATAATTCCATACCAACACCGGCAAACAGTAATAACTGCAACAGTAATAGCAATGCAGAACAGCCACAAACTAAACGTCAAAAGATTGAAAAAATCAAAACAAATGCAGACAAGACTGCTAAGGTTGTTAAATCGCCTTCAAGAGGTGGGGCGGCGACCTCAACGGTATCGCCTCCGCCGGACATTATTCATACTGGTGGAGTAAGCTTACTATCTTCGAATGTCAACGGAAAATTAGTAGGCAATATTAATCAGCAACAGTTACGCAGCTCTTCGCTTTCATCTTCGGCCAATTCAATATCCACACCGAGTTCTACAAATAATTCTCCAACTTCCACGCCAGGAGGTTCACGAGCCACATCCTTGTCTCATTTGCTGAATGATCAAGCCACGAATGGTCAACTTTTGGCAGGTATTGCGACCGTCAAAGGGTGCACAACTTCTAGCAATACTTTTTTAAAACCCGATATATCACCGCAAAACATTAATAGGAAAGCAAAAAGTAGTGGCCCTGATTCAACATTCAGCAACACTGACGAAGTTGATCGATTAACACTAATGCCAGATTTACTCTCTAACATGGTAAGCACGTGCAATGAAGACCCAAAATCGTTAACCGAGCACACGACACAACCACAAGATAGGCCGGCGGAGGCTGCACCGATGCTGGCAGCAGCACATTCTCAGGACATGCGCGAGTTCGAGGCTTCACTCAATAATCAGTGCCTTTGCGGTGTTTCCGAGCGTACTCTACGCAAACCCTTCCAGTCGCATTATTCAATTGACGCGAATGGTCAAAAGCGAATTGCAAATCTATCGGAGTGGCCAACGGAAAAACTTTTACAATTTCTTTCCAATTTGCAACTCCTATTCGATATATATCTTAAGCAAAATTCGAAGGGCTTCATCTGTGCACGCATAATGGACGTGTGTGATGTACTTATACGCAACGATCATAATCTCATCGACGAAATAATTGTATTGGCCGCTTACAGCAATGAGTACGTACAGTTTTTGGCTGCAAGGGTGTTGGCTTCATTTCTAGTGATCGCTAAACAAGAGCTGGATGATAATTGGCTTAAGAAACTGGTTGACAACCTCTTCAATTTTGAACGACTCGACGGGCCTGCGGTGCAGAAAATACATTTCAGTTTGGAGATAATTAAAAGAATAGTAGAGTGGAAAGATGTTGATTTGCATCCTCTTGAGGACGAAATTATTGACCCACAAGGTGGTAATAGTCTTGCTTCTGATCGGTGTAGAAATAGTACATTCAGTAATACCAGTGGCACTGGGGAAAGTGAGGCCCTAGATACCGAGAGGTTTTTCCATTTCCAACCGCAACAGCCAACATTGGAAACGAACTATTTTGCATTGCAATTTCGTGGTGCTCTTGATGAAGCAATTAATAACGAAGAAGAGGATGATGAGCCAGAAATCGAAGACGAAGATGATGAGTATGAGGATGACTTAGATGATGATGTCTTAGAAGAGAGTATGGTCCAAGCGCATGCGCGAAGACACCATCAACACATATCACAAATGACAATGCACCTGCACCGTCGTCAACATTTTTCTCATGACAATACTATGCAAAACAATACGAATTATCTACCGACAATTCCATATGAGACTGTCAACGCGACACTGCATTACGTAAGTGATAATACGCATTCCTTTAATGAACAGTCGATGCCCCGAAATAGCTTAGCGGATCACAATTCTCGTGTGCCGCCGTTTGATCCAATCGCAACACACTTTTCGAATACACCCAATACAGCTGAGCTGAATGTGGATATTAACGGCGAGCAACCGTTGTCCTCCGACCCATTAGCTAGTTCGCTTTTGTCACCAGGTTGTCATATCATAACACTCACAGACTCTGAGAGTTTTGACACCTCACATCTAAAAGGTGTAACAATAAAAATACTCGAAGGTAAATGGCCAACTCTAGTGAGGAATATGTCGGCTCTTATCGTAAACCATATGCATATAGACCATGCCGAACATTGCATTCTTAATTTCCTACAATTGTGGGAAAATATTATATCAGTGAAGGCGAATCTTTCAGTGGTCGAAACGCGTCCGTTTTATGCGCAACTGGATAAGTTTGAACTACTTTTACAACAACAGCAGCTCTCATGCACCGTGTACAAGCAACTTCTGTGCCTTTTTAACGAAGCTCTGTGTTACGGATCAACGCTTGCATTGCAGGATATGCTTCCAGTGGAGACGTGTCGTTTGGCACAAAAAATCGTACGGCATGTGAAAGAGGCACGCATCCTAGACTCACTTCCCCGGCATCAGCCAGAGAATATGGTCAGTTTTTTGGGTTTTAAGCAAGTTGCGGTTGCATGTACGGACAATGCCGCACAGGTTTCGTTGCTGGCACAAATGCGTGTGTCATCGACACAAACACATGGTTCTACCTGTGCGACAGGTGCACTAACTTCTGCCGCAAGCCAGCACTCCTCGGCAATTGCTACGAATGACGTCACCGAATCAAACTCTAACACCGTAGAAATGGATAAAACAATCCTACAAAAAATGGTGCTTCTTGTGCTCAAATCTGTCGCTGTAACAGTTAAGGAAATACGCAGCGATTCATCTGATTCTTCCATTGATTCGCATGACTGCGACGCCTATCAGGATATGGTTCTGATCGAGCGTTCCATACGTGATGTACTACGGAGGCTAGAGTCATTTATAAAGCACAAACTAGAATTCCATCCTGAGTGTCACTTTAGCAAAATACTCATACATCTGTTCGATGATCAGGATGATCATTTAATCGAAGCAATGGTCTGTACATTAGACGTTACAGCTGGCATATCGTTCCGCAATAACGCCTTTCCCGAGCTAGTGTCTATGTTAAATCCTGTATACACATTTTTAGAGTTCCTCAAAATGATTTCAAATAGTTCAGACCTTTTACTCGACCTGCTTGTCAGTAATGAGACATGCTTCTTATTATATCTCCTTCGTTTCTTAAAATATATACGAGCGAATTGGGATATGTTCTTACGAAGTTGCCACGAGTTTGGAATGGGTGCACCAATACTCGACGAATCAATGAGTGTTTTGATAAGATTGCGCCTGCACATCTCACGGTTAGTAGCTCGGCAGTTATATCCCTACGATATTTCACCGGTGCTTCGGTTGCTAGAAAGTTGTGAAAGCCTCTATGAGGGCAACGATCGCAGCCTAACGTGAAATGTTCCTTAGAACTATCTTGAAAAATTAAAAAAAAAGATTAAAAAATGTAAACATATGTATTTGTTTATTGGTTTTTATTTTGTTTGTTTTCTTATGGCGATGATACAAATGGAAAATTTCTTCTAAACAGNCAACGATCGCAGCCTAACGTGAAATGTTCCTTAGAACTATCTTGAAAAATGAAAAAAAAAGATTAAAAAATGTAAACATACATATGTATTTGTTTATGGGTTTTATTTTGTTTGTTTTCTTATGGCGATGATACAAATGGAAAATTTCTTCTAAACAAAAATTAAATTTTTTAATTAAAACGTACTCTTAAAAACTGAAATATATTATTGTACGATTTTAAATTATGTAATTATATATATTAAAATTTTATTGTAACAGTTTTTAAGATTGTTTCTATCTTGCTTAGTTTAACTATAAAGTTAAACTGTTTTCACAGTCATATAAGAAATAATGACATCTTATTTCCAAAAATGTGGGTGTTGCTTTAGTTTAAGTTATACATATGTACGTACATATATTTGTATGCATATTCACTTCAAAGGTGTATCCAACTTTATTTATATATGTATAATTAAATTAAATAGCTATAAATTATTTAACTTAGTAGACTTGAGTGCAAAACACAAGAATTATTTGTTTAAAAATCTAGAGAGTAGCGCAGTGCCCTTCCATGGGAA
This sequence comes from Rhagoletis zephyria, assembly GCF_001687245.7. Taxonomy (NCBI): domain Eukaryota; kingdom Metazoa; phylum Arthropoda; class Insecta; order Diptera; family Tephritidae; genus Rhagoletis; species Rhagoletis zephyria. The sequence goes on along the minus strand of NW_016160465.1, from coordinate 33,520 downwards.
CTACACTATTCTTACAACTGCAGTGTTTTATCGTTTTGTAACCAAGAATATTTTTAAACGACGAAATACTGGCCAGCAATTTAAACTTGTAATATTTTTAAAGTTTTTATATAATAAAGAAAAAAAAGAAGGTGAAGTGTCATAATTTTGCAGGTAACAAGCATATGATATATGTAATTGAAATTGATAATACTGTACATCAATAGAACTATTTAAAAATTTTAATTTTACGTATGTATGTATGTACATTTGTACATACGTACACCTGCGATCTAATTAGAAACGAAATTGAAAATGATTTTGTTTGCAACTTATGTTTATTTATTTATTTATAATAATTTTCATTTAAAATATAATTCAATCTATAACAGAAAACACATAAAGAAAATTTTGCTTAAAATTACTTGTAGTCTAATAAAGTGCAAGTTTCAAGTCGCTGCGGTGTTCATAAAAATAGATTTAGATCATGCGTTAATATTAAAAGTTTTGAAATTTTTAAGGTTTGATAAAATTTTTTTTTAAATCATTCCAAGCTTTGAAACTTTTAATTATGTGTTTTCTGTTATAGATTGTATTATATTTTAAATGGAAATTATTAAAAANCGTTAATATTAAAAGTTTTGAAATTTTTAAGGTTTGATAAAATTTTTTTTAAATCTTTCCAAGCTTTGAAACTTTTAATTATGTGTTTTCTGTTATAGATTGTATTATATTTTAAATGAAAATTATTAAAAGTAACCAAATAAACAGAGGTCGCAACAACGCCTATTTCGGGTCAACGTTCAATCATTGTCATCAAGCTCAAGTAACAGGAGGCCCAGGAAACGTATCACACCTTAGTGTCGATTTATCATGCGCACGCGTCTTTTGACTTCGTGAATTTGCGCATCCTGCCCGTGATCAGCAACTTCATTCGTGCTAACATGCACGCCAGCCAAAGAAGTCCGGCGCGCCATATTCGAAGCAGGTATTATTGGCAAAGCGTTCTTCTGACGATCTAAAAATTTAAAGGCATGGTTTGTTTCAATTGATACAAATCTTGCAAACTTACCCTGTTTTGGTAAGACGGAAACTCCGCATTGAATATTTGCTAACCGATTCTGTTCGTCAAATGAAGTATTTTTCCGNTCGTGCTAACATGCACGCCAGCCAAAGAAGTCCGGCGCGCCATATTCGAAACAGGTATTATTGGCAAAGCGTTCTTCTGACGATCTAAAAATTTAAAAGCATGGTTTGTTTCAATTGATACGAATCTTGCAAACTTACCCTGTTTTGGTAAGACGGAAACTCCGCATTGAATATTTGCTAACCGATTCTGTTCGTCAAATGAAGTATTTTTCCGCAAATTAGCTAGAATTTCGGATTTTTTTTCGATCTAAAGTAAAATTTGGAAATGTAAAAGTTTAGGCCAATAGTTTTCTCCCCACTATTTAGATCGGCGGTTTTTTTGAAGTTGTTTAAATTTACATTTACATTACCTTAACGGTTTCTAGAGAATGAACAAAATAAACAGCAAAAATGTTCAGTTACAGTTAAAGAAAGTGACATTTTTATTGATATGATACATTGAAAGATATTAAAACATACATACAAATTTACAAATTATAATTACAAGAATATAACTAATTAAAGTTAAATTGTTTTCACAGTCAGATGTACACAGTTGCAAGAATATAAGTTTTTCTGTGCAGTTCATAAGAAAAAGGCAGACATTTTAAAAGGAGCATGGAGTTGCGTTATAAAAATTTTGCAATGCCAAAAATAGTGCTAGAGTCGTTCAGTAAGTACGAGTAAAAATACGATGGAGGCCTGAAATTTGAAAAAAGAAAAATGAAAGGAATAGCAAGGAAAACATATTTTATACAGATAGGAGTTATTTAGAATTCATTTATCCAAGTAGTAAATAAATAAATAAAGTAGTAAATAATAAAAAACTAAACTAGTAAGAGAATNTTCAGTAAGTACGAGTAAAAATACGATGGAGGCCTGAAATTTGAAAAAAGGAAAATGAAAGGAATAGCAAGGAAAACATATTTTATACAGATAGGAGTTATTTAGAATTCATTTATCCAAGTAGTAAATAAATAAATAAAGTAATAAATAAAGTAGTAAATAATAAAAAACTAAACTAGTAAGAGAAGTAAGTCACAAAAACATACACATGTACATACATATCGTTAGCATATAGTGAAAAGTCATATGTTATAGAGAAAATAAAAGTACATCGCTTACATAAGGATTAAGGTGGCTGTTTTATTTTATTTTTTTTCGTTTATATTTAAGTCCAAATACGCACAGCCACGGTAAGGCCAAAATTATACGAAAACTTTTAACTAACCTTTTAACTAAGTGCTAGCGATGTGTACAATAACATACATACAAACATAAGAAGGGAAAACTAGTTTTTTGCGAAAATATGAACAATTACACACATACATATATGTACATATATGAATACTTATGCATACAAATTAATTTTAAGGATACATATGTGCATATGTAGATATGTATGCACACAAAAAATCCTTTTAAGCTTCTACATATTTTAGTCCCTTACTATGTAAACCGTCTAATAAATAGTTTAACNAAAAAATCCTTTTAAGCTTCTACATATTTTAGTCCCTTACTATGTAAACCTTCTAATAAATAGCTTTTTTGAAATAACGTATTTTTACGGTTTGTTGTATGCTATACCTTTAGAAGCACGACGATCTTGTTTGTGAGTCTGAGCATAGGATTGCAATGAGCAACGTCGTAGTCGCTTGTCCCCATTGTTTTTCTGAAAAACAAATAAATATGTATCAGTATTCAGCTGGTAATGATTCATTCTCTCTATATATCATACGCTTACCGATTTATAGTGTTGATTTATGTCTGAAAATGCTTTCAAAAGCAAATATATGAATACTAATGCGAATAAATAAATGATGGGCTCTGCTGTATTCGTCTTCTTCGGCATTGGTTGGCCTTTTTTATTGTTGCTGTTAGGTTTAATATTGATATTACTATGGTTGTTTTTATAATTTTCCTTTTCCGTATTATTATTCTTTACGACAGTTTCAGTATTTGAATAAGTTTTTTCTAACTCATCGTTCTTCTCACCACCGCTGATCATGTCTACAGATACATCGGGAGGGTGTTCCCTTTCTATGTCCTTTGTAAACACTTCTAGCTCAGTGCAAAGATCTTTGTATTCCAAGAGCTTTTCTAATATTGTGATACGTTTAGCCACTTCCAGCGCTGCTAATTCTTGCCTTTTGGCATCGTCGTGCCAATTATCTTCTTGCCCCCTACTTATGTATTTGGATTGCAATGCCAGATACAGTGTAAATAACACAATAATCAAGCCTACTGGTACCACATGGCGTATGTTGTTGTTTATCTTGTGTGGTTGCGGTTTTGGATGATGGGCTTGATGATGAGCCTCAAACAGTTTAACTCGTTCGGAAACATGTTGTCCGAGCTGCTCCGAAAGTTTTTCACTGACGTCTTCCCCATTTGCATGGCATTTGATAATATCCTTATTGTCCGCGGAATTGGGCATAATCCGTCTACAAAAAAAAAAACTCAAAAATTAACGAGATTTTTAAGCAACTTTATACTTGGACTTAAAAAGTTTAAAACTTAGTTGAACAGTCATATTTCGTCGATTTAAAGTCAAAACCGCGTATCAACAAAATGCTAAACCGCGTATCAGTAAAATGCAAAATCGCGTATGTGAAGTTGTAAAAATTATTTTCTAGAGCGTAAAAACACTCATATTTCAAAATGGTTCTCGTTTTTATAAAGCAATTGCATGTCTGCCTAGTATATTTCAGGACGAATGGATAAGGATTGAGCCAAGAGCTGTGTGAGCAAATCCAATTTTTGGCAGCAATGTCAGTTACGCGGTTTTGCAGAATCACGATACGCGGTTTTGTACTTTAAACGACTATTTGTAAATGATACACACGCATATTTACTACAAATACCCGCCTTGTAAGATGTTCTCTTGAGAAAAATCAATAAGTTCAATTCTGCAATACTAATGATTCAAGGGAGTTTTTCAGTTCAGTTTTTATTCAGTTCTTATTACTTTGATAAAAAAAAATCACATTTTAATTAAATTAATGTAGTAACTGAGTTTATTGGAGTTATTTGACTTTAAAAACAACTAATTTAATAAATGGTTAAACGATTTAGCTTTGACACTGTTTCGTTATGTAGGTATGTACATATATACATACCTGTCTGTCAGTAGCAAATGTCAGTCAAATGTGCCGTAATTGCATTTCCGGCCGTGTGAAGAGAGGCATGCTGGCTGATGCATGCTAGTATACACACCTTTGTATACATATATTTGAATGCAAAGCACTTACGCTGCATTTACATAAGACAATTTCAGACAAGAAATTGATTTTAATTTCTTGGTCAAAGCCACTTCTCTTTTTTGTGCAATTAAAAAACTGGAATAACGGTTCAATGCATGAACGAAAGACACAAGATCACGCGCGAACGAAAGAAACATGTACATAAACACATACATCAAAGAAAATTTTATTATTGTTAGCTGTGGTGCAAAACAGAGAGGAAGTCGGTGAATTTAAAGAAAAAATTAATAAAAATCAGTGTATTCAATTTGTATATAAAAAAAATTAGCAAAAAACCTTTTTTAGCGCTATGTGGATAGAGAAGAAAAAATTTGAGGCCAGTGTGCTTAGGCCGACTGTGGAGTCAGTGACTACAGTGCTGAAATACAGTGCAACGCCAACGTGGGACTCCAGCAGAACCTAGGAATGGAGGTAGAGCGTTCCCACGACAGTCGGGTCTACGTAACCGGAACGACCCAGATTTATATCTGGCCAAGGACTGTCACTCCAGCAACACTCCCCAAAATGTCTTTGGGGAATTTGTATGCTGCTACAACAACAACAATGGAGGTAGAGGACCAAACGGCGCTGAGACATTTGTTTTTAGCGACGAAAATTCAGACCCGATTAAAAATGAGAATAATTGTCGGAGCTCAGTAGCTCTGAAAAAGCTTGCGAAATAAAGTTAATATTTGACAATATATGTATTTTTACCAATAAAACAAACACATAACAATATCGAATTGTATTTTTTAATTTGGTTTCATGCATTTTTGGATATTTTGCCGACATCTATTCACTAATTTATCAATTATTTAGAGGTTAGAATAGTGGTTAGAAAAATCACTAATTATCGCGATATTTTCCAATAGTTTCATCGCTAAACTCCCTTGTACATCACCAACTAGATGACATGTGTGAGCGAGTGAACATACTGTAAGGCAAATGCGCCCATGTGTGTGTAAGAAAGGGATGCACTATCACACGCCCGGAGAAGTGGTCACTTTTTTCCCCCCAATCCCATACAGAACTAACCGCTAAACTGACGAAAAGTTTTAGTCAGTTTTCCCACTAATTTAACCGATAATCATAGGTCAAGCTTCTTGCAGGGATAGGGACACGATATCGAACCGAAAGTATAGATATAGTACTCATTTAAAGTATCGCTGTAAAAATATCGGGTACCCATTAATATCGTAATAAAAAGCCTCGATATTCCAAATATCGATACAAAATTCAAAAAATTAAATCTGAATATTGGTGTCATTTTTTATTAAAGAAGTAACACTTTGCACTTTAATAAGTACATCACTGAAGGCGCGCCACATACCAACCTAAGATAGTACACATTTCTGCGCTTTAAATTCCAAAGTAAGTAAGGTTATAGTCCGACATAAATTTGTAAGAAACTGCATGTTTAAAAACAAATTAACAACAAAACTTTCAATAGAAATTTTAGTAAGGACAAATTTTACATTTTGGAATTTGGAAAATTAACTTTAAATATTTCAAATATTACTACAAAATATTTTATACAAATAGTCTTGCCCAATTCCCAGAGTTTTGACGTTTTCATTTTATTTTCTAATACTTTGTCATACAAATGTATCATTATTCACATTAACTTTGTAATGTACATTTACGATTCGATACGATACAAGGGTTCCGGTGCTCGATTCCAAAAAATATCATTTGAAAACTTTCGAGTAAAAAGTATCGGTATCGAATGGCAAAAAGATCGATATGGTATCATATCGTATCGAAATTTGTGTCTCTATTAACGCATAAATAATCAATTTTATCATACAAATTCTTCTATAAATCATGTCGTTGTGTTAAATTATTCTTTACCTTATGTGTACACACGTTGTCACAAGTGAAAATGAAGAAAATTCCAGTAAAAAGCCACCACCAAATTGCAACGAACCAATGGAAACAAACGGCTAATGTCAAAATCGCCCAACTTTTTTCCTAAATACGATTAGGCTTGCTGGCTTGATCTTGTATTTTTGGTTCATGGGTTCAATGTACTAGAGATGTGAATTTTCAAAAAACATCGATGCATCGATACATCGAGTGGAAAATTTTCGATGCATCGATGTTTTTCCGACATCTCTATTTCACGCCCAGCAATTTTTAATGAGTGACGATTTGTTTACTTCTCTCGTGTTTCCCAACATAAACAGAGAAGCAATAAACGGTATACATACAAATGTACATACATTCATTTTCACAATAGCATTGGTAAAAAAAGTTAGCGGACGATCCGGAGCATTTGAATACTGCACTCTATCTTCAAACAAATGTGTTAACTCCTTCCACGATGATTTAATTCTGCTCTCCGACGGTCCGATCGCTAGGCAGCTCAAACATCATTGATTCGTCTACGCCAATGCCGAAATTATCGTCGGCCACATTACTAGCAGAAATAAACAATTCACCGGAAGTAAAAACATTTCGAATACGAGGATATAAAATTTCGGATTTTGTTTGCGCTATTGCTTGGAATACATTTCGAAATGGTTATTATCACAGGTAAGCGATTGCCAAAGTAGCTTTTCCTTATACCTACAAAACATTAAAAAAATTTCGAATGATTCTAATAATAATAAATAAATTATCGATGATCTCACAATGCCCACATTCGTGTACCTGTTGCATATATATACTTACATACATATGTAGGTATATGCATATATGTACATACATGCGTTGAATGCTTCCATTTACAACAGTACTTATGTACTTACCTATGTAGTATGTATATATGTATGTATGCATATACTATATACAAGTGCCATAGTTCAGATGCGTTCTTCTTTTTGCCCTAGCAGAAATGACTAAAAGCAAATTGTTGTAAAGTTTCTGCTCAAAGCTTTCCGTCTTATTATTATTCTGTTCCAGTATACATATGTATGTAAATAAATATGGGCTTATACATATTTATGTATGTATTCCAAAGAATCTATTGTTTTTAATGCGCTATTTTTGATTACAAATCACATATATATAAATATATAAATATATGTATCGAATCATCAAGTGAAGAAAGAGTTCTTTACATTCGGACGGGCTTGTTCATCCGGAAAGACAAGGCCAGCGACGTGTGCTCGAGTCGAGATCGTTGCAGTTCTTAAGACAAAATTTGGAACATATATAAATATGTACTTATCTAAAGTTTTGTAGAGCGCACATACAAATGAATTTACTCAGACGTGATTTTTTTTTCTTTTCAGTGCCCTATGTCAAAAATGAGAGCCTTTTCGACATATCGACGATGTTGCAGGCAAAAGTACAAGATGCTATAAGGTGGACGCAAGAACAAAACCTATCCGATACGTTCAGTCCATTATTGTGTGGCGTTGCAGTGGCCTTATTTTCCTGTATGCTGGTGTATTTCGACAGCGACGTCCCTGGTATAAGTCCGCCCTCTCCCTTTTCACCACTGAAACAGACGCAAGTTATTTTCTCAAAAATTTTGGTTTCTATAATTATTATTTTGATTTCATTAGTTACCGCCGCGAACGACGTAGTGCCTTACATTTGGGTTATATAACCGCAATAGCAGCGGGTGCAATAGTCAGCATTTTTATGTACTGTGATTTCCCTATAAACTGAAGTAATTTATGTTTAAAAGTAAGTTAAATGAATCGGAATTAGTTTAATTCTAGTACAAATTAATTTAAGTACGCAAAACTAATAAACAGAACTATTCCTTATTCGTTTTGAAGTAAAACAAAGGAGGCGACGTTTTGTATACGAAGCGGCCAATGACGCGCAAGAAGCGTCCTACAAGATAAAAGAGTAATATTCTAAAAAAAAATAAAAAATAATAGATCATCGGTTATCCGATTCGAATCCACGTAAATTAAAATCATAATAAATACTTTGAAGTACAGGTCCCCCATCCAAATTTTTCAGCAGTAAAATATTTTCACCTCGTTGCTTTCCCTTCGTTACTCTCTTTAACTGACCTATAAGAAAATGGATATCAACGCCGATTTCCTTCGACCATCCTTATGCAATATTGTATTACTGCTTGGAGCCACGACTGGACATTTTTTGCTCAAATCGCCCACTGTCGTCATGTGAAGGGGATGCTTCTTTTGGCAGAGGGATTGGCAATAAGAAGAATTCCGATTTCGCGAATTGTGGAGAATTATGGACATCCTCGATTTTAGGTCTTTTAACTTTGTCGAAACTCGCGTTTAAGGCAGCCACAAATTGTTGACGTGAGTTTGTGCTTTTTGCTCCTAAATACATTTTAGTATTAGTTTTTTAATATGTATACTATCTACTACTCACTTGAAGAAAAAATCTTAGGAAAATTCATCACTAGAATAAAAGGGTCAAAGCACTTACGGTTATGCCACTATTGTTGTGCGCATTTAATAACGGGACAGTTATTTGAGAGAATATTTTTATTAACGTTCACGCTTGCCTGGTTATCAGGTTATCTGGTTATGTGGTTACATTTTATAACCAGACAACCTGAGGCAAGCGTGATCAACCACAATATAAAATATATTAAATTGCAGTTCATACCTATGTACATACATATTTAGTACTAGTATTACAATTATATGGCATGGAAATTAGTTTCTAAAATATTTGTAAAAATAATAATGTAATATTATTACAGATTTCCAACATCATTGAAACGCTTTAGTTTCTCTGGGAAATTGTCTCTAAAGAGCACAGGATCTGCTCTAAATTCAACGCTATGCAGGGGCATGCGTCCATAAATGCTGGCAAATCTATCAATGCACGCTGATCTTTCGCGCATATGATTCAAATCGGCTGAGAGCATTTCGGTATTTGTACATTCGGGACATTTGAATTTTTTCCGTGGTGTTACTTTAATAGGTGGCTTATTTGTAATATTGGCAACAAGAAAGTTCATAGCGATGTCTTCACAATTCATATGCTGATCTACCCAGTCTTTGATATTTCCAGGCATGGCATATGTGTACATATGACTCCAAAATTTGTGATGAAATGCTGCTCCAGTGAGTACCATGGATATTTGGTTAGTCCATTCAGACTCGTAACGCCAATGCATAGTTGCATTGTCCCACACGTGAATACGACTAGGAAATCCAACAATTCGATCCGGAAACTCCCGCCAAACTTCATATCTATAATATTAGAGATATATACACGTTAAATAAGAGTTAGTTACAATTGTTAGCGCATTGGTTACCCAAAATCCAACTCATCTGTAGTAAGCATGTTAATGTCGTCATCGATTGTAAGAATAGCTTCTGTTTCGATTTCATTATATGGATAGAAGCGGTTTGAAAGCCTGTTTGCACGAGTTTGAATTACTTTAAGAGGCTTGGAAATTGTCGGAAAAGCAGACACTGAAATTAGAGGACAAAGTAAAAGAAGACAAAAATCAGGAAACATTCAAAATATTTTACAATGTGGCGGCATCTTATTTTGATTATTCCAAATAACCAGTATGCTCTGTAGTGATGGCACCATAGCTAATTTTTGAATCAATGTGAACAGACTTTCCACTCTATCATAGGTTAGTATCACGGCTGTAAAGCCTTGCGCCTTGGGAGAAATAACCGGCAAGAAGAGTGGATTGAAAGTACTTCGGTAGTTATCGTCCGGTTTATTCCAATCCATTATGCTACGAGCCCGATGTGGAAAGATCCGATTTTCCAAAATCTCCAATGCAGTTAGCGTTATAACATTCAAATCTTTGAAATATCGATTATATACCCAACGACCTTGCCGTTGTAATTCAAAAATTTTTGTATGTGATATTTTTTCCAACTTTTTTACTATGGAGTGCATTTCAGCCTCACGAATTCTCATCGAGAATAGGGGCCAATCAAGGACATCCTCAAAAGGTAGTACGAAATTATCTACCGCAATCAAGGGAATACAGTTGTAAGCAAGCATTTCCATTAAATCCGATTGTCCCATTGTTACACTATGCGAGTATAAACAGAAAGTACCCTTTTCATACACTCGAGGATATTCGAAAACTTTGGCGCGACTACTGTTGCAATGAATTCCATTTCTAGATTCTTTATTTGATATAATGCAGTTATCAATGACAAGGACATCATTCGGGTTGTCATCAGCCAAAGTCTGTACATATCTACGATACTTTTGGTATATGTTTGGTAAAACGGCTACCAACAAATTTCTACGCGGCAGGTGCGTTGATTTAGCGGATAAATCGGCTACTTTTTGCTGTGTGGGACTAAAAATTGGTAACGCTAAATCAAATCCTGTCCGATAGGTCCATGAATCAAATCCGCCTCCAAGCACTATTGCACGGTCAGTTTTCAAAATGTTTCCGTCAACTCGAGGTATCATATTAAATATAATGTGATTCTCGCCATTTTCCCAATGATTCTGCATAGCTAATGCTTGCTCCACTGTACCAGGTTTAACCAAATTACTATTCAAGGTGTCAATGCTTGGAAGGAACAAGCAAGCCTCATTTGGGTTAGGTGTATAGTAACGACTTCGTACAACCGCCTCGAGGATTTGGTAATATTCCCTTGTAAGTATTGAAACGGTATTCCCACTTGTCTTATCGATGTATTCCTGCAAGGGATAGACAAACACGGTGAGGCGATCGTGTCCCTTTTGTCCGCAACGATACAAATTCACGCAATCCCATAGTCTACAATTATCATCCCGTTCACGCGCTTCCTCACTGCCACTTGACAACAAGATTTCGTGGACGTGATCAAGGTCCAATGGAACTTTATTGTTTTGTCCAGCTTCATTTCGCAAGTTGAATAGGTCGCACACGATGCAAACCCCACTGATAACTAATATCAAAATAATTATATATGAAATAGAAGTTTGAAAACGTTCACTACGATGGTTGATAGAAGCTAGCAACTTCTTCATTCCTAAAAACCTTTGGTGCTGACCACAACCAGATGAGTTCCGGCAATATCAACAGCCAGTGGTGTCACCTGTCCAAAAAAAATGTATGATGAAATGTTTCGATTTTTGTAATTTTCGAATAGGTGGAAACCCCAAAAGCAGCGATGATATTAATATTACTAAAAAAAATTATACTTTTAAATTCGGACAAAAATGCAACTCATGAAAAGGCTGATTATGTTCAATTTTGCAAATTATTAAAAAACAGTATTTCTTTAGATAAAGTTCAATAAAGTTCATAATAAATAATAAAAAAGAAATTTTTATAAAAAAGAAACCCATTGACACCAAGCTGTTTGGCTATTTCTGCACTTTCACACCCTGCTAACTTTTGACATTTGACATTGTCTATTGTTGGGCAAATTCACAATTCTTTGATGGAATCCCAATTCGACTGTCCACGCGTTCTCAAAAAGTGGTAAATTAAAGAGCAACCACTTTTTTGGTTAATCAGAGTAGAAAACCAACGGCGCTATGAGTACAATACTGGAAAAAATTGCGGCCATCGAATCCGAGGTAACTAATAAAAGTTAAACTGTTGATCCAAATAAAAACTAACCTTAACATCATTTGCCGCATCCGTGGATACCTTGGCATTTTGATTAAATGATAGATGGCACGCACCCAAAAGAACAAAGCCACATCAGCTCATCTGGGTCTTCTGAAAGCTAAACTGGCAAAGCTGCGTCGGGAATTGATCTCTCCAAAAGGCGGTGGCGGCGGTGCCGGTGGTGAAGGTAACTGATAAAAGTTATTTTGAGCTTGGGAGCTGTAAAAAATAAAATGGATATTCAAACTTGCATTATCTTTCGTACAGGCTTTGAGGTTGCAAAAACTGGAGACGCACGAGTTGGATTCGTGGGGTTCCCATCGGTGGGAAAATCAACTTTGCTCTCTAACTTGGCAGGTGTTTACAGTGAGGTCGCAGCCTATGAATTCACAACTTTGACCACGGTTCCGGGTTGTATTAAATATAAGGGCGCAAAGATTCAGGTAAAATTTTAAATATAATAACATACATATGCACGATGTACAACTTTACTTAACATTTCTCTATCATCCACGCAAATAGCTCTTGGATTTACCTGGAATCATCGAGGGTGCTAAAGATGGCAAAGGTCGAGGTCGTCAAGTTATCGCTGTAGCTCGAACATGCAATTTAATCTTTATGGTTTTAGATTGTCTCAAGCCTTTAGGACATAAAAAACTACTTGAACATGAATTAGAAGGTTTTGGCATTCGCTTAAACAAAAAGCCACCAAATATATACTTTAAACGCAAAGATAAGGGAGGTGTCAATTTCAACTGCATGGTACCACAATCTGAATTAGATGCAGATCTCGTTAAGACAATCCTTTCCGAATATAAGATACATAACGCTGATATAACGTTGCGATATGATGCGACTAGCGACGATCTAATTGATGTTATCGAGGGTAATCGTATTTACATACCCTGTATTTATCTTCTTAACAAAATCGATCAGATTTCCATCGAGGAACTGGATGTTATTTATAAGATTCCGCATTGTGTTCCAATATCTGCACATCATCGCTGGAATTTTGACGACTTACTGGAGATGATGTGGGATTATTTGAAACTGGTCCGCATGTAAGCAACTTTAAAAAATTAAATGAAAATATTTCAGCTCTTGCTTTTGGTAGTTACACGAAACCGAAGGGTCAATTGCCGGATTACTCCTCACCCATCGTACTACATAATGAACGCACAAGTATACAGGATTTTTGTAATAAGCTGCATCGAACAATAGCTAAAGAATTTAAATAGTAAGTAATTTATATAAATTTTGGCCTAATAATGTGCTATGTATTTCAGTGCTTTGGTGTGGGGCTCTTCCGTTAAGCATCAACCGCAAAAAGTGGGTATCGACCATATCCTCAACGATGAAGACGTCGTGCAAATTGTAAAGAAGATATAAATTGGTTTACTTACACTTACTTTAATAAAGTTGATATTTTTGGCTTTAAAGACACTAAAAAAATAAATAAAAAATAAAATAATATAGAGAGATTGAAAAGGAAGAAGCATAAAAAATCGGCGCTTTTTTTAAATCATTTTAGTTCATAAAATCGTGCGATGGCACGTTAACCCCAAGTCGAGCGGAGTCGGCTTTGTGTTAACTTGGTATGTTCGCGCACGCCACAAATCGGAGGCGAACCTCGGCCAAACATTAACTTATTGTGTAAGCGCCAATCTTTTATATCATTATGTTTTTTATTATATTATATATTTTATTATATATTATTTTCAAATATTTTATATTCAATATTCAATCAATATACATAAATGCTTAAATACTATCTTTTTATCATATAAATCAAACAATTTTTATTCTTGTGTAATTGTAATTTATAAGTAATCGGTCAGGACCCCCAGTCATAATAAAACCAATGTACACACAAACATAAGACTCGACCCAGAGAGTTTTCATCGTTTGTGTTTGTGCCTTTACACATACGCAATTCAAAAAGGTGCCTATTGTTGAAAAATAAAAATTCACCTACTAGTAAAGGATTAATAGGCTGGCTTTCTCATTTTAGAAATGTACAGATGCAACGGCTATGTATGTATGTATGTGTTGTTACGATTCCCTGCATAGTACGTATAAGTGCTCCAAGGCGTTGTGCCGGTTCAGGAGGGATGCATTTGTGGACGTCTGGTTTTTTTTTAACCACGGCCGTTGTTTAGATTTTATGAAACTGTTTTTCCCACACGTAAAGGACCGCGGGTTCGTTTGGCTGCTGGCTCAGCTATACTACTTGCGTTCGACTCCACTTTACTCTCCTCGTAGGTGACAGTGTTATCCTAGCATCAATAAGGCATTTTTTAGTTTATATATTTCGCGAGACTGCGTTGAATGCTCACCTGCGAATTTGTCGGCGAGTTTTCATTGCTTGGCAGATGGTCAGCCGCACGTTTTTCGCCAACAAGACGCATCGTCGTGCTGCTAGCGGCCGGAGTTGCAAATTTTTTAACCACCGTTGAAACAGCTGCCGAAGTGTTTATCTTCGTCGTTCCAGATATGGGACTTGATGCTAACGTATACGTGTCCAGAGGTATATATACCTTTAAATCGTTTCCAGGTTTATCCAAAGGCTTATAATACATCTCTGGTAATTGAATTTGAACAGAAAATGAATTTGCAGATGAGCTTCCATCGCCGATTTTCGAGTTAATTATGTACAAAGCTAGATCACATGCCGCCCACATTTTCTAAAAAAATTTCATTAGGTTTGAATGTTTGTTTTATATATGTAAATACCGTCGGTAACATTTTTGAGGTGAATTCTAATGCAAAACTTACGAAGTTATACGCATGATCTTCGGCGTTCGGTGTGGTGTCTTGGTGATTTTTCATCATCTGTATAAGGTTGGTGTAGAAGCTGTATGAGAAAGCTTCACGTTTCGCCATAAGCGGTTCAAGAATGAAGCGCAAACATTTTTCCACCTGTTTCAGCTGGTTGCGATCTTCGTAGTCAGTAAAGGTTGGGTCATGTGCAAGGACAGGTATCGCAAATGCTAACATGAAATCAGGTAAAATATATGCAGTTTGCGCATCATTTTTGGTCTCAGTCGCTATGAAATAAAAAAATATTATTTATATGACTAAACACGATGGCATTGACCACTTACACATTGTCGCTAGAGTTTTGAGATATTCCCGCCTTTTATTAACATCGATTTCAACGTAGTTTCGGATGACTTCCGTCAATCTAAAGCGCAAATACATAATATAGAAAATTTAACGATTTTATAACATAAATGCAGACCTTTTATCAGTTTCATGACCAACTAGTGCGTAATATCCCATAAAGTCCAATGGTAAGCATTTGTTCGGTAGTCCTTTGCCCAAACCTTTATGTAGTTTTCGTGCGAACATATCACGCACCTCAGGCACAGGATCACACTACAGTTACGTATAAAATAAATAACAAATGATATATTGCCCATTTACTAAGACAGCCAGAACTCAAATAAACTAGTTACAGGTATGCCACTTTCAAACGACTCGATATGTAAATCTGCAACATTTTCTGAGCGATATCGAGCAAAGCATTTTGAATGTGTGTATATTTCTTAAGTCTTACCATAACTTGCGATAAATTGAAATACTGCTCCGCGTTGTACTGATCCCCAACACCTTTTTGTTCGCAAATCTTTAACATGGCGCAAGCAGCGCTGAGACGTAACCACGATTTCTCTGCTGGGCACAGTCGATTCTGCTCCAGTAAGTCGCCTCGCTGATTTATGAAAGCGACTAGCATGCGAAATGTTTTCTGTGCAGCATGTTCATCTGAACGTAGGCCAATTAGCCAGCGAGCCATTGTTTTAAGTGCATCTAGCTTACAAAGTATATCCGCAGGCAGTCCTTCTTTGTCACACCAGTCCCCGGCCGGCAGTATACAATCTCGGGTCTCCGAAACGCCCTGAATAAGAAGCTCTTTTACAACGCGACGAGCTATCATATTTTTCACTGGTGTGAGGAAGGCTTGAGGCATGTGGTACGCAATGTGGCCTAACGTACAAATTTTTGTATGCTGATATGGATCTCGTGGGGAGAGTGTGACCCGTAGAGTTTCTATAATTTCATTGAAAATTGGATGAATGATGGGCGTTTTTGTTGGAGGACTTATAGTGTCGGCGCCAGCGTCAGTGCCACCGATCGTTTGAGTTTGTACATTGACGAATATACAACGCACTGCGTGCTTGGCTTGCTTTACTGTTCCGGTTAATGCAAAATCTTTGCAAATAGAAGCAAGGGCTGCTACAATAGCAGGATTGATGTCACATAAGGGATGATACCGTCCTAGATGTACGAGGGCCTTAAGAATCAGTGGCGCAGCATAGTCCTCTTCGTGACTCAGTAAGGCGATCATGTGTTGTAAGGTTTCATCGGTGAAAAAATGTGCAGAAAATATATAAGAAAGCATCTTTAAGGAAAGTAAATCAATAAGCAGAGCTCCATATATGTACAAATGTATGTATGCAAATAACTTACACACAGAAATTTAAGACCACGTTCACCAGCTTCGTCGCTTGGTATTCCCACCTCTTCCACAATCTTGCCTCGCTGCATACATTGGTCAATAAGGCTGCGGGGATTATATTTCGTTTGAAAAAAAAAATACCGAGCTTTTCTGTTTGTATATAATTACCTTATCAGTATGCCGATAGACTCTTTGTCCACCATGACGGAAGCGACCCGCTCTATAAGCATTTTTACGGTATTATAATACAAATTAGCCGTCATGGGATTTCCTAGTTTCTTAAGAAGCAAGGACATAGTATCAGCGCACTCCTTGCAAGACACATCACGCTTCAAAATGATCTCCATATAACGCAATAAGGTACCATCTTTGCGCATGTTGATACTGAATTTAGCAATGTACTCACTAGCTTTAAGAGGGTCTGGCAATAATCTATATTTGGATGGGAGTTTATTTTTAATATTTTTATACTAAAAAAACTGATAAATCTTACTTGCAAATGAGAGCCTGTTTAACGTTATGTTGATTCAACATTTTTTGTGTAAGTTCTTTGGTATGATGCATTTTTATCCAATCGCTAACAGTTTTTCGCGTTTTCATTTGATTTTTCTGTATCTCCATAAATGCTTTCATGGCATTATCATCGAGTGTTCCAAGCAGATGATACAACATTTTCATTCTCTCGTCGGGCGGCAACTTATACGGCACTAGGCAGGTAATAAGTAAACGTTCAACAAGTAGACGATCTTCAATTCCGGGCATATAATAGCCGTGAAGAATTTTATTTTTTATCCAACCAACAGATTTTTTTACTTCCGAGGAAAGGTCATTGGGCTCGCACTTCACCCCCTTATAAATAAATGCTAGCCCGTTCATAGCTTCTTTTCGAATTTTGAATTTCTTATCCAGCGTACGTTCGCGGACAATATGTAATAAATCTTGAGATTCACAAACGATGTTGAATTCTCGCTTCGCAGTCGCAACAATGGCCATTACAACTTCGTAACGGACAGTTTCATCGGAATCGTGTTGTCGCGCGCGCAAACATTCGATTATGTCGTTGCGCAAGTGTGGGTGATTGAGCAAGAAATGCATTGAAGATTGTACACATTTAACACGTATCGCAGAGGCAATATCGCAAAAACGTCCTAATAACATACGTAAAAGCGAAGTATGTTTTTTTGAAAGTTGGGAATCCTTTTCAGAAAACATTCGGGCTAATAGAGATACAGCCTCTGAAATAATTATGAAATAAATTTCGCGAATGACTTTCAAACATACGTACATGTAATAAAATACTTACTCATCCGTTCTATTTCATTTGTGGATTTCAATTTGCATTCCAGTTGAGGCAAAACAGAACACATCAGATTCGGACTAATTTGATTTAGCTCGTAGATGAGATCATATATTTTAGCCGTTATCGCAATATTTTTATCAATTTTACCCAAAATAAGCACTTGGTTGAAAAACTAAAATTAAAAACAAAGTTCTCAATTACTTGATGAATACTTAAACCGTCAACTTTGAAAACTTACAATCTTAATAATTGGTTCCAATGCGTAACTTGTCTTCTGTATTAATTGTTCTGCTAACTGATATGAATGAACGTTATTAGATTTCAGAGGCTCTACAATGTTTATCAAAATTAAGTCCAGTAATGGGGTAGTCACGTTATCGGCCTCCGTAATTAGTGGGCTCATTATATCAATCATAAAATTTTTTACTTTGGTGCTGTGATTCTCGCTGCAAATGTAATATTTACTACCATCGCAAAATTCAAAATCTAAGCAAATGTAAAAAATGTATGTACTCACTTAATGATTTTGAACATCATAGCAAAAAGTTGGCAGAATATTTTCTGGCAATCTTCAATTTCAAAACACATGTTAAACGATTTTACAAAGGCCAAATTTTCTAACAAGTAAAAGTATCTTTTGAAGGATGCATCTTTTGGGTCTTTGAGACCGTGAAGCTGCTTTATGAAAAACATGAATATAGTTTTGATTTGATCCTGATCTTTGTAGGGTGCTTCAGGAGCAAACACCCGCAAAATATCGGCAATGCAACATGCCACAAGAAGTTGAACATCGCGAGACTGGTGTTGCAGGAAGTAATCATCTACCAGAACCAATGCTAATTGTATGTAGTCATGGAGGTGTTTCTCATCTTGTCCCATGGCCTGTAAGGCATGAGCTAGTGTCTGGAAGTAAGGATCAATATTAAAACGAGCAATAGAATAACATGAAAATATTATCTTACCTTGAGTCTACGAATCAGCTCATCCGTGCCTAAATCCTCAGTCAGCGGACGGCAACCTGCGGGATATTTTACTTCCGCCATATTTGTTATCTATCGACTCGGGTTCTTTCCGCTTCCTTCTGCTTTCCAACCTGTCTTTGTCAACAATTGAGTTGCAGACTCTGTTGAAATAGTCTACAAAAACTGTAAGATTGAAATGTTATTTGGAATTATTAAAGTAAATATGAAAGTTGAAGAAAATTGCAGATATGTATAGCGATAGTTTGGCGAGTTGCCAAATGTTATAAGCTATTGATGCGTGGTTTTACATGGCTAATTTCAATAACACATATGTCTCAAACAGCAGCTGGAAGACAAATCTAAAAGCAGATGCAACGATTTCTTACGTTTTTTTATCCAACTTTTATACAAGTATGCATATGTTACAAATATTTGAAAAATTAATTTTGTATCAAAAATACTCTTTTAAAACGTAAAACTAAAAATTTGTTAGTTATAAGCACAAAACCGTACAAATTTAAGCCGGCAGCTAGGTCCTACTCTTTAATTTTTTTTTTTTTTTGTGGCGTATTCTTATCGTCTCTTGGTGCTTCACATCAGCTCTAGTTGCCGCTGTGGCTGTCACCACCAAAGGTACACAAAACCACACAAATTCTAAATGCTTACATCTCTGTTATTTAATATACAATTCACTTTGTAATATGAGACATCTAATCTCCACTATGCTGGTTTTATTTTCACGATAGTTGCATATTTCTGCACTAATTATTTGTAGATTTTCGCGCAAACACCACAATATTTTTACGCTATTCCTCCCCGTGTGTGCTTCTTCTTCTGCCGAAGGGAAAACCGAACGCCATCTTTTGAGGCGTCGCCAGGGTTGGCACTCTAAAATTTCCCTTTTAGATGGCGCTGCTAACACTATGAATCGCTTCACATGTAGGTGGTGCTCAACTAACAGGGTTGCCTTTTTTTTTTAAATTATTACCAAAATTAGTAGAAATAATTTTTGTTGGTAAAAAGGTAAATTTTTTGTCTCTCTGGTAGATTTTGGCTTGTAAAATAAATAAGCGTTCTCGCTTTATTTTTTGTAGTTATCTTTATATTGTAAATTTCTTTCGAAAAGTGTAGTGTACTCTATTGCACCATTTCCGAACCCATTGATGCACACTTTTAATTTGCATACATATCGTTACTAGGTATGTTCGATATTTAAGAAAGTATCGATATCATGAATCGATTCAATTCATTGCATGTAGAATCGAGATAGCGATATATCGGGGTGAACAATATCGATATGGAAAAAAATGATGTTGAAAATCCTACTCCCAATTGAATAGAATATTAAACCTGCCCATCAACTCACCTAATTGTGTTATTTCAAATTTGTATATTTACCGAGGATTAAAACGGCATGCCGGTCGACATAAGCTGTTTGTCAAACTTAAGAGCTAAATAAATCACACAAGCTGCTGATTAAACCTACTGTAGTATTTTCCCATACACTTTTTTGCAGATGAAAAATAAATTTCAACTTAAATATCGATATTGCGGGTAAAGTATCGATGTCTTCGATCGATTATCAGGCCATGAAATATCGATATTGAGGATAATAGATACGATATCGAACATTCCTAATTTTACCCTAATTCACAAAGGCCCTAATCAACAAATTTTTTATTTTACAGGCGAAGCAAAAAAAAAAATCTAAATAGTATCAAACATAGGTAGGGCTTTTTAAAAAGTTGCATGAAACTCCGTTGCTTTAAGTACTAACACTTTAAATATTTGTATTGAAAGTGTACTATTTTAATACATCCTATCAAATAGCGTGCTCCATTCAAACCTCATTTTACTAAAATACTGCGCTTATGATTGCCTAAATATTTTAAATTATTCTTTAATTAAGAACAAAAAATGGACAGGTATGCGATTGCTCGTAAAAAAAAATAATAATCACCGCCAGTTTTTATAAATGGTAATTGTTAAAGGAAAAAAATTATAAAAGACCGGCGAAGAAAATGTTTTTAAAGTCCATTGGCTATAAAAAATGCATACCCAAAATGGTTCTAAAAACTCAGAGTAAAAAGTCCGGAATGTAGACGACAATTTTTGGAGTTTTTCTGTAGAAAGCTTGTATGCTTGATTTTTATAAAAAAAAAAACATAGCACAAAGTTTTTACTTGAAAAACTTTGTGAATCTTCAAAAAATACCAATTGGTTTTTTGAGTCATTTTATTTGTCTATAATAATCCAGTTAAAGTTTCGTTGCCTTTAGTTTCATCACTGCCGTTAAAATGATTCCAAATACCCTGTCATTAGTTAAATAAAAAGTCCATAATAAAAACTTTATTTTTATTGTAACAACGAAAAAATAGAACAAAGCTATAGTTTTTATTAAAATAACTAAAAAAAAGATATTGGTAGATATTTTCCAGATTTTGTAGATTTTTTTCAAGTGGATGGCACGAATTTTTTTCCCTGTCGACTAAGTAAAAGCAACATGTTGTACATGGTATTTTTCGGCCATTTTTTTGCACCTCTGGTGTCGGTTTTTCACTTGGCCATTTCATCAAAAATATTTTGATTCATTTTGATTGAATTATCTATAAAATATCGGTGTTATTAAAACATTCAATTCTTATTAATTTAATTTGAAGGATATTCCCGAGTTTGCTGTGAATTTTTTTCAAATATCTTTAGATATAGCCTTGTTCATGGAGCAAATTCCCTACGCCTGGCTGTTATTAGGAGCCGGTGCTCTGTGGCTTTTCAGGTATGTAATTGGAAATTTGAACTCTTAAAAATATTAATACAATTATTTTAATAGGTCGTATATGCAGGGTGGGAAATACAGAAAAAATACCACGGCATTGGGGAAAGTGGTCGTCATTACTGGAGCTAACACTGGCATTGGGAAAGAGACTGCCCGTGAACTAGCTAAGAGAGGAGCTACCATTTATATGGCTTGTCGCGATATGAAGAAATGTGAAAAGGTAGTGATAACATGATAAAAAGAGCATGCATAGATCATATACCAGCTAAAGTAATATTTCGTCACTTGAAATGCAAAGTCGTAACTAAATAAAAATTCAAATTCACTTTTTAATTTGCATTTCAGGTGGCGATTAGAAGGATTTACAGAAAAAGTTGTTCTCGTAAGCCAACCTGTATAGGGTTTATTAGTTGCAAAAACATCTTTTCCTATGAATGGAGATGTTCGCACATAGCCTTAATAAATTAGTAATGCTCGTATCTTTTTTCGGACAAAAAACTGTGATTCAATTTCACTCCAAACAAATTACACGTTCACAATTTCACGTGTACAAATACAAATGCTTAGGATAAAAAAGAGATAAAGCAGTATATGACGCGCAGAGTAATCATTTCTAAGTTTCTAGGTAAGTCAAGCCAAGCCCATGATACAAACTAGTAATTTTTAAACAAAAAACAAAACCGACTTCAATTCTCATATAAAAATGTATGATTATCGTCATTTTATTCACGATCCAATTGTTGGATCTAAACAAAATTAGTCTGGAACCACCTATGAGATACCACCTTTTTGCTGAGAAAAGAATTATCGAAATCGGTTTACGTTGTCTAAAGTTATGCGGTAACATATTTATAAAAAAAAAAAATANAAAGAATTATCGAAATCGGTTTACGTTGTCTAAAGTTATGCGGTAACATACTTATAAAAAAAAAAAATTAAAATATACCGACGTGCTGATAACCTTCTCCTTTTTGTGAAGTCGGTTAAAAAAGAAGGTAGTTTCACTTTGAAATAACACTTAGACATAAACTGTTAACGACGTTTATACTTTTCGTAAATTGCTTAAGTAGCACTGCCACCTCAACAAATTATTGTTTTGGAAATTTTAATATTTTTTAAAGGAATTTTTTATGAATTAAAAAATAATAACACGCAAGGTAAATTTACTTATTTCACGGTATTAACAAAGCTGTTAATAAGTGTGTATTGTTTTAAGATACCTTCAAGTAAGTTACCGCGAAAAAAATCGGCATTATCTGCAGTGTTATATGAAATATTATAAGTGGCACTTCAAGAAAATTGGATAATAAATGTTGCTTTAATTTGGATCCTCTTTAGTGGAAATATGAATAATGGAATGGTTAAAAAGTAGCTTACCGTCAATGAAAGCACCGTGGAAGCATAAACTCATTTGTGATAACGTAAGATATGGGCATGAAGAGGGAGGTAAAAAATTTCCTAATTCTTAAGCTCTTCGTTATAGTTTATAGATATATAAGCTGCTCGCTGGTGTTGCCGCGTTTCGCTTCGATTTCGCACATCCGTTCTGAGACGGAAAATTTTCTGCCGAGCATTGGTTGGAAAAAACAAACAAAACCTTTGTGAAGTTACCATGCACGTGGCCATCCTGAAATATGCAGCTAATCGTACTAAATAATGATGAAAATAATTGCATAAAAAAATAGATTCTCTGTGTGCATTAAACAATGCAATACGAGCATTTTACTTGCCTTCCGATTTATATTTAGTTTAGTTTAGTAAAAGCTCGCTATAAAATGAATCTAAAAATATATATTTTTTTTAAATATTTTTTTTTTTTTTAAGTAAAAACTTACTTTTTTAATTTCTTCAAGGATATGGTAGCTACAATTTAAATGAAAATGCCAAAAGCACAGTTTACGTCAAATGGCAGCCAGAATAAGTGAAACAACCTTTAAATATTTGTATCATGGTCAAGCCCAAAATGTATTTAACAAAGTGTGATTGAATTTCACATTGCTCTCAGAAGAACCATCCTATGAAGTCAAATTGAAAAACTTTTCTATATAATTTGAATCGCTTGTTTATATTTTTTGGCATAATAGTAACTTAAAAGAGAGCCTATCTGAGTTGTCAGTCACACATTGTTTAATACACCTTGGTCAATCCTAAGTCTTGCATAACCGAACTGGAAAGTTTCTACAAAATACCGTTGATTTTTGCCGGCGTCATGCATTTTCTTCCATACAAAGTTACTAGGTTCGACAATTTCTTTTGTATGGACGAAAATAATAACACCGTCGACAAAAAAATAACCAAAAATCAACGCGAATTCTTGGCCTATTGAAACTTGCACCTTATTATTAATAAGCTGCAAAACTGCACACTTGGAATTTTTCTAAAAAATTATGAATACGAAGTTGTGAAATTTTTTTTGGTAATTACTGAACAAAGTTTGAAATGTGGATACACCATATAAGTATTATATAATTAACTAGGCGTTAATAAAAAATTAATAAACATTAAACAAACCAAGGAAAATAGTCTAAAACTGGTAAAGTTGTCGTGTCCCTATTTTTTACATACATACATATCTACAAATACGTTACAGTAAATAACGTGTTTCCACGAACACTGTGTATTAAGAAATTTAGGCAGCAAAAAAAGTATAAATGCAGTATTTTGGAAAAACACAGAACAGAAACTCTCCGCGGGTTTTTCCTCTTTTCTCCTTCCTCCTATCATGAATAAAAACTCAATGATCAATTTTTTGGTTTAAATGGCGGAGTTGGGCTGTCAAAAAAGTGTCAAACAGCTCTGTCGAAGTTCGAATATTATCCTCTCGAATTTTCGGGGAAAATGCTACTCCCTGGAAGCTAATTATTGGAGGATATCTTTCTTGCGCGAAACAAAATCCCGGAGAATAAACTCCCCGGGAGTATTCAGAATTGGGCTGATTATACTTCGAAAAGAACTATAGATACGAGCGTTATAAATGAACGCTATGTATTTATGTACAGGCAGGTATGCACATACAGACATACATGTGTATGCTTATCGTCACCATCGTTTGCTTCTGAAAAAGTTTAAATTTTTTTAATATGTAGGGCCCTTTGCATTGATGGTGAGGCTATTTTGTTTATTTTAAAAGTGGCATGTGCCACTTAAAAAAAAATCGACTTAATGATATCGCTAATTACAATTTAACGGTATCTGTTCATTAAAAAATTGCACTGAAATGTTAAGAACTACTGAGGCTAGTTTGAAAGTGACATAAGTCACTCAAAAGAATCAAGTTAATTACACCGAGCAAAAGTAATTTTTACACTAAAAGAAAATACGTACCCACAAAACTAGAAGCCAAATATAATAAAACTGCGTTTTNAAAAAAAAACCAAAAATCAACGCGAATTCTTGGCCTATTGAAACTTGCACCTTATTATTAATAAGCTGCAAAACTGCACACTTGGAATTTTTCTAAAAATTATGAATAAGAAGTTGTGAATTTTTTTTGGTAATTACTGAACAAAGTTTGAAATGTGGATACACCATATAAGTATTATATAATTAACTAGGCGTTAATAAAAAATTAATAAACATTAAATAAACCAAGCAAAATAGTCTAAAACTGGTAAAGTTGTCGTGTCCCTATTTTTTACATACATACATATCATACATACATAACAGTAAATAACGTGTTTCCACGAACACTGTGTATTAAGAAATTTAGGCAGCAAAAAAAGTATAAATGCAGTATTTTGGAAAAAACAGAACAGAAACTCTCCGCGGGTTTTTCCTCTTTTCTCCTTCCTCCTATCATGAATAAAAACTCAATGATCAATTTTTTGGTTTAAATGGCGGAGTTGGGCTGTCAAAAAAGTGTCAAACAGCTCTGTCGAAGTTCGAATATTATCCTCTCGAATTTTCGGGGAAAATGCTACTCCCTGGAAGCTAATTATTGGAGGATATCTTTCTTGCGCGAAACAAAATCCCGGAGAATAAACTCCCCGGGAGTATTCAGAATTGGGCTGATTATACTTCGAAAAGAACTATAGATACGAGCGTTATAAATGAACGCTATGTATTTATGTACAGGCAGGTATACACATACAGACATACATGTGTATGCTTATCGTCACCATCGTTTGCTTCTGAAAAAGTTTAAATTTTTTTAATATGTAGGGCCCTTTGCATTGATGGTGAGGCTATTTTGTTTATTTTAAAAGTGGCATGTGCCACTTAAAAAAAAATCGACTTAATGATATCGCTAATTACAATTTAACGGTATCTGTTCATTAAAAAATTGCACTGAAATGTTAAGAACTACTGAGGCTAGTTTGAAAGTGACATAAGTCACTCAAAAGAATCAAGTTAATTACACCGAGCAAAAGTAATTTTTACACTAAAAGAAAATACGTACCCACAAAACTAGAAGCCAAATATAATAAAACTGCGTTTTTAGATTTTCTGTCTTCAGAATTTTTTTTTTCAAGTACTTTGAAATTTCAAAGATATGAGTAGTTCCGAAACTTATTTAAAAAAAATCAGTGCAATGTAGAATAACAATATGGGCGCCAAATGAAAGATAAAATTCTTTAGAATTTAAAAATATAAAATTTTTTAATGCATAAGGACGAATAGGTCCTTTTAAAATTTTATCCTTGAGTATTCCAAAAAATTGCAGTGTTTGTTTTTGAAAAAATTATAGTGTAAGCATTAATATGCAAAACAACCATATTCTCGAATGTCGTGATTCTAGTTTAATAGCTTAAAAACAAAAATAATTTAAAGGACATTTTCAATATTAATTCGACCTTGTGAACCACAAAAATTATATATTTTTAAGTTCTAAAGAATTTTTTTCTTTCACTTCGGTCCCAAATTTTTATTCTAGATTGCATTAAATTATTTAAATGAGTTTTGGAATACTGATATATGTGCATTGGTATCCTAAGTAGAGATGTCCGGCTTAGCCGACCGTTATTTTTTGTTATCCGACTAAAATCCGGCCGGATTTCCGGATTTCGATTATAGAAGATTCAAATTAAAAATGTAGTTAAACAATTTTTTTTTGTGTATTTTTATAATGAAATTTAATAGTATCTATTTAGCAATTAAAGTTAAAAATTTTTATGTTTTTCATTATCAAAATAAGCATTGCCGATTTATATAGCTACAACCTATTTCTTTTTTCAAAATACTTTGCCAAAAATCGCGAATTTTATAATAAAATAATAATATCTTTGATCTGTCATTTTGGTCTAAATTAAGTGGAAAACTATATCGTTTTAGCAAAAATTATAAATTTTGTGGTAAAAAAACTACTTCTCGAAAATGTCGTACAAAAAGGAAAAATTTAATGTTTCGTACGTAAATCTTTAACATATCTACTAATTTAAAAAATAAAAAATTAGTAACCACTTATACTAAAGAAATAACAAGTAATATTCCAGCGCAATCTAAAAAATTTTATATTTATTTTACAATATTTCGAATTTCAAATTCATCGTCCAGGGAATGAATTTTACATTTGAGATTATGAGTATTAGAAACAGGTATACAACAATGAAATCGACGAGTTCCAACAATGGATGAGGAATTTACAAATCGAACTTTTAAAGCTTGCTCTTCCAGTCTATGTTCTTCGTTTGTACAAAAAAACGGTTCGAATGGAATTAATTGATTCTTTGGCAAATTCGTATAACTGACGCGGAGTAGTAATTTGATTATCATAAGGTCTTTGTATACTTGCTCGAGCTGCAGTTCTCTTGAACGTACCACCAATCCCATCACAAGGTGATTTTCCGTGTGACGTCGCAAAGAAATGCCACTCAGCATTACACCAAAGTCCGCTTGGTGATAGACCAGATTAATGCATTTTTTTTTTTTTAATTTTAAATTTTCGAGAGGTAGTTTTTTTACCACAAATTTAACAATTTATGTTAAAACGATACAGATTTCCGCTTAATTTAAACCCAAAGATATCTCTGCCCGTTCGGGAGATATGACAGATCAAAGAAATTTTAATATAAACACACAAATATTACCTTCGTTATTCATTTCCATTCTCTTTTTGAAGTATCTTTCTCACTCGAAGACGAATACCATTTCAGACTACAAGAATACTGACTACGAAAGAAAAAAACATGTAAACTTTTAGTAGAAATGTCAACTTTAACAGCTGATATCTCAATGGAAAAACTCTTTAGGAAAATAATGTGTATGTACTTTTTTACTCTGAAGAATCAATTTAGGGAAGGGGCAAAAAAATCCATTTATCGATACTTTAAAAAATGAATTTTGGCCAGCAAATAGTAGCTGTCTGACCATAGTGCAATGTAGCCTACATTACCGAGGAAAAAGAGCAACATTATTTCGAGAAACGAAAATGCCATTCATTTATATCCAAAAAGCCGGTTTCTTTTTAAGTTTTTAACAATTAAACTAATTAATTATAATAATAATATATAATTAATTATATTGAGAGTTTTGCTTTACTTCGTTATTTTCTAAATGTTGCAAATAAAACTTCACACACAATCATAAACCACCACCAATTGATTTTATTAAAAAATTTAAAATTACGAATATACCTAATACTAAAAACACGATGCGAAAAACCACACGCAGAAAGAGCTGGAATACGAGAAATATTTGAAGAAAGAACGTAGAAATGATCAAGTCATTGCAAAACATATTTCGTTTCCAAAAATAAAGCGAATACTATTGAATTGAAGAAACATTGGATTGCCGCCATGTCCAAAAACCCCGGAGGAACACTGAAAGAATTGTTTTTAAATTAGCATATGTTTTTTTTTTATTTCCGAATTCTTCGGAAACCTTTGAAGTCAAAGAGTAAGCTCCTTCAATTGGGATTTCCAGAAGAAATGTTCAATGTCTGGCTATAGAGAGAATCGATGTTCAAATAATTAAAATGCTATAAGTCTAACCTTTAATTAGATAAGAATTACGTAACTATCTGAGACCCTCAGCATTCGTGACTCCAATAATTGAAATGCTTATAAAAAGTCTCGAAATCTCGAAATCGAAAAACGCTGATGGCGTTACAGGTTCCCCGAATTCTGAAACAGCCAAAGGAATGAGAATGAAGAATTCTTTCTAAAAAGCTTTAGAAAAGCTGACACATCAATGATTTTTCAAGTGAATGTTCTTCAAGTTAAATGTAATATTCCAATTTTTGATTTCAAGTATTAAATAAAATAACCATTATTAAAAATTACTAACTTTTCCATATTTTATTTACATAAGTAACTTAATTTACTTACCTAATTGTTTCTTAAAAATACTTGACATCCGCATTCGCATCCGCATCCGCGGATGTTAGCTGTTAGACATGCGAAAAAGTTCATATAAAAGTGCATTTCTAAACATATTTACCCATTAAAAACGAAACGTTACTATCGATACTACACTCAGAAAAAAGCATTTCCTTAAATCAAGAAATCACTACCCTTATTTTCGAGTTACTGTTTTTTCCTTAATATTACGAAAAATTTACTTAATTTCAGAAGTTTTTCCTTAATTAATTATTTCAATTCAAATATAAATTACAAATTGTAAAATTAATTTCATATATGGAAAAACCTAAATACTCAAATAACATAAAAAGTAAATTAGATAAATTTGTTTTTAAATACAATTTAAAAAATTTCAATTAAAAAATAAATAAATATAAAAAAAAAATTCCTGCTCTGGGACTCGAACCTTGCATCTCCCGACTAGCACTCCATAGCTTTGCTCTGTCGGCCATTGCCACTGTTTGAGCGCCGCGAGCAAAATGACTTACTTCTTCCTTTCACGGGGGATGAAATGGCAAGTAAAATTTTCCTAAAAACTACGGAATTGTGTTTTCCTTAAACTGAGTCAAATCGTATACTCATATTAAGGCAGTCATGTCATTGGAGCCATTTCAAGGTAATATTTCATTATTATTACATACATTTTTCCTAGTATCAAGGAATGTTTTTTCTGAGTGTATCGATGGTGCAAAATTAAACTATCGAAACTATCGAGTGGGAACACTATCGATAGTTTTCCAGCTCCACTGTATTGGACCAATCCTGTGACTCCAAAACAATTGTCGTCCCACTTTTTTTTTTGTTTTTTTACCAATAGCCCAATATAAAAATGTACGAATCTGTATAAATATACCAATACCTCAAAACTTTGTGCAATATTTATAAAAATAGAATAAACAAATTTCGAGCTTTTTTAATTTCGCTAGCTTAGAGTGAAAAGTTGCTAAGTCCCATTTTAAAAATTTTACAGGAGAGTAAAAAAACTTCTTAAAGGCGTTTTCCTCAAGTATTTCGCGAAACTTTGAATACAATATTTTGTCTGTTCAAAGAAAAGCAAAGCTCCATACGAATCAGGGAGGTTCGATCTTTATTAAAAGATTTCGTACTAGGGCTGATGATTTCACCCGGGTAACGAGCTACCCGGGTACCCGGGTAGCGGGTGAATCCCTACCCGGGTATTGAATTACCCGGGTAGCCCGGGTACCCGGGTATTTTATAACCCGGGTAGACCGGGTACCCGGGTATTTTATAACCCGGGTAGACCGGGTACCCGGGCAGTATGGTAATTACCCGGGTACCCGGGCACCCGAAAAAATGTGGAGAGGTGAAAATTAAACGCATTTACGATCATATAACGCAAACGAACGTACATAGGGAAAATCTATAAGAATCTTCCGTACCATATGGGGAAATATTATAATATACAACACATACATTGCACTTGACAAATCCGTCATTCATCACACAAGCGTACTTCCAAACCCAGCTTGTTTTAGGCATGTCTAAAATATTAATATTTACGAAGTTGGTAATGCACGTACAGATATCGGATCGGTAACAAATAAAATTATTGAGACACACCCACCTGCGAATCTAAACGATGACCGACAGTTGAGGCAATTTTTGTGTTGGAATGAAAAAAATTTTAAAATTTCTTCCACAATTATTTCACAACAATACGTTCATCAACCTACTTCTCGTATTAAGGAAACTTCATTAAATAATTGTGATTTTAAAAGCTTTAAATATTATGAGAAAAGAAACTATAATTTGAACAAGCTGATACAATAAAAGTACAAAATCTTTAGGTGAATGAATAGCATAAGGCTTTGTTACCTTACTTTTTGTACCAGAAGTGGCCTACCACAGGGTTTAGTTCTTATATAATTCCCAATGAGAACGTTCTCGTCAGTTTTGTTCTCATTTTGGTTTTGGTTTTGACGCGTTCTTGGGAACAAAACTACGACAATGGCATTTAGTTTCGATCATACATTTCGTTCTCAGTCCCTGTTTTAAAATATTAATATTTAATATTCTTTAAAATATACATACATACATACATATGTACACATGCATGTATGTATATGCATTTACAAAAATTAGAAGTTTGAATTTAAGTACAGAAACTAATGTTTTAATTTACTTTTCTTGTCTCCGTCTACTCAGGCAAGCGGTTAGGTATACATAGTCGCGTACACTCTAGACATAAAAAAATAATTATAAAAAAAAATTTTCTCACTGAAAAAATATTTATCCTCACCAAAAAGATTATACAAGAAGCTTTATGTCGCATTGCCCGGGTGTTTTTCGTTTAACCGGCACCAACATATGTATATTACCCGGGTACCCGGGCAAATCGGGTAATACCCGACTACCCGGGTAATAAAAGCCCCGGGTAATACCCGGGTAATCGGGTACCCGGGTGCCCGGGTAATTCGGGTAATGCCCGGGTACCCGGGTATCATCAGCCCTATTTCGTACTATTTATTCGATTTTCAGTGTTTCTTTTGGACTTAGCAAATTTTCCTTTCATTGAATATAAACGAGAATAAATAAAACAAGTACCTTTATCCTTTTCAAAATACTGCATTTTAAACTTTTCTAGCGTCCTATATCAAAATATGAATTTTCATAAAAAGTAGACTTAGCAACTTTTCACTCTAAGCTTGCGATTTGTTTCCCTAGAAAGATTCCGAGTATGTAGTTGAAGTTTTGTTAAAGAATGAACTATATTTTTATAAAAAAAAAATAATCAAAATAAATAACAAAAATAATATGTTAAATCTTGGCAAAAAGTGGTCCGGCTATAATTTTTTGAGCACTATATGCATTTTTTTACATATTTAATTTTACATATATAAGTATAACAAAATTAAAGAAGAAATGCTTTTTTGCATTTTTTCAAAGCTCATTTTACCTTTTTTCAAGTTTTTAGTGCCCTAAACTCTTAACCCTGGTTATCAATATTTGTAAACATGCTAAAACGAATATCGATTTAAGTTCAAAGTGACTTATGCCACTTTCAAAATAAACTATTTATTTATTAAATACGTATATTTCTGTAAAATTATGAACCATGAAATTCTATTTAATGCTAATCTATTTTGAAGGCGCGTCAAGAACTAATCAAAGACACATGCAACGAAAATATACATGGTATTAAGCTGGACTTAGCATCTCTTACATCAATTAAGGAATTCGCTGATCAGTATGTTATTCATTTTTTATTCTGCACAGAAACATTACAGCAATTTTATTTTTACTTAAGCTTCAAAAAGATCGAAACCCGTCTAGATATCCTTATAAATAATGCTGGTATTATGGCCTGTCCGCGAATGGTTACTGAGGATGGATTTGAAATGCAGATTGGTGTTAATCATTTAGGCCATTTCTACTTAACAAATTTGCTGCTTGATCTATTAAAGGTATGTTGATATGTGTTTTTTTCTTTACCTCTATATAATAATATAAATAACAATATATATATATATATATATATATATATATATATAATGTATTGCTTCTAAAGAAATCTGCCCCGAGTCGAATAGTAGTGCTGTCAAGCTTAGCACATGCGATGGGTTCTTTTAAAAAGAATGATTTTCTCAGCGAACATTCGTATAAACCTTCAAAAGTCTATACACATAGTAAAATTGCAAATATTTTGTTTGCTCATGAATTGGCAAAACGTTTACAAGGTACAAAAGTGACTGTGAACTCCTTGCACCCTGGTGTGGTGGAATCTGAATTGATGCGGTACAACTCGATAATTAATAACCAATTTTTAGGGTAGGGTATGCTAAATTTCAGTATTTTCAAAAAGTTTTTAACATGTTCGTTGTTATTATGTATGAAGTCCTATTGCAAATGTTTTGAAATGGCCCTTCTTCAAAACTACTGCAAACGGTGCTCAAACTACTATTTTTGCCGCCCTGGATCCAGATTTGGAATTAGTAAGCGGTGTTTATTTCAGCGACTGCCAGCCGAAGAAAACAACTTCAGTAGCCCGCGATGATGATTTGGCCAAGTGGCTATGGGATGAAAGTGATCGACTAATCAATTTGAAGTTGGCACAATTGGATCTGAAGTAAAATACACTCATACATAAATATTTATTAAATAAATGACTGTCACAACCCAAAAAAAAACAGTGAAATTACCGGATACAATTATAGTTTAGAAATAAAAGAGGCTAATGTTATGCTTTGAAGCAACTTGGAGCTCTGCCTATAAATGAATATAAATATGCATTATGAATTATAACTTTGCAATAAAACACATTTGATGTCAACCTTAAAGAAATATGATTTTTATGAATTAAAGAAGCAGTTTTATAAGAACTTCTCCTAAAGGCCTTCGAATGTTGAATTGCATCGTTATTGCAGAGGACTATCGATATCTATTACATATGTATATACATATGTATGGAATCTTCAAAGACTAAACTAAATTTTCTATAGTATTATTAAATGTGCGATATTACAAGAAATTCCGCATCATTGTCTGAAAAATGACGTTTCTTGAGTTGTGACAGTCTTTTAGTAAATGAACGATATGCAAATATTATAATAACATGCCCTGCAATGTATTACAAAAAACGCACTTGCGTGCAGTATTAGTCATAGAAACTAAAAAAAATATATAGATGTACTATCAAATGTTTTTTAAAATGTTTT
Organism: Rhagoletis zephyria; assembly: GCF_001687245.7. Lineage (NCBI taxonomy): Eukaryota > Metazoa > Arthropoda > Insecta > Diptera > Tephritidae > Rhagoletis > Rhagoletis zephyria. The sequence continues at coordinate 226 of NW_016160465.1, read as the reverse complement.
TTGTATATTAATAAATATTTAACAAATAAGAGAATATTTGTTTTTTTTTAAGACACATGGCGAAATAATCATTACATCGTATCATATACTGATGAAATTTTTTTTATTTAAAGTAGATTATGTTAACATTGAAATTTTGTTTGCTATAAGTTTGAGGCAAAAAGCGACGTTATCACGATTTTCGTTCCTACTCGCTAACTGGCGCCAATTAGAAGCATCGAGTAAC
>NW_016160464.1:58837-64326 GCF_001687245.7 Rhagoletis zephyria | reverse complement strand
TTCATAAAAAAAAACTGGAATGATTAATTAATTTGTCAGAAACTATCAGTCTTATCCGAAAGTGACATAGATGGTTTATGGAAAATTTTGTTAGCTCTCATTTTTCGTATTCCATTTTCAGTCTGTTAAATTGATTCATGAGATATAAGTGACCTAGTGGAACCACCTTTTGTTTTAAGCTGAATAACGGTAAATTGAAAATATCTCGAAAACGTATCCATAGAATAAAAAATTAACTCAATTTTTGGAATCAGCGAACGATTCTATATACAAATTGGATAGTGGCGCCTGGAGTACAAAAACAAAATTAAAATTTGTGATCCACTTTAATCTAAAATATTTAAAGAATTCCATTCAAGGATGACTTTTACCAGAATTTTTTAAATTCAGGACATACTTATTATCAGTAATTTGTAGGAATAGCTTTGGCAAAATTCGCATCTCAATCCACTTTTTTCTATGATTCACTTCCAATTAAATAATATGTATATTTTTCATGCGTCATATGAATATAGAATTGAACTAAGAAGAAATAACAAATACAAAAAAAATTTGTGTCGCAAAAACTCAAAGTCCACTAGAAAAGACATTAAATATTGCACATATGATTCAATGTCCATTTATGCGCCAAAAATTTTGTGGTTTACCTGCCGTGGCTACCAGAAAACGTCATTACGGCTGGGGTAACCAGTAATTATTCCTATTTTGTAACAAATTTATTGGGACAGGGGAATAGTCAATTTGAATATTAAATGAAGCAACTTGCCCAAAGACTAATATCATCCCAGCTATGACTCATCTAAGAAGCCATAAAAGGCGTTGTGAAATTTCGCCAAAAGTTCGTCAAGAATAGACAAAACAAAAAAAAAATAGAAACAAGAATTAAAATAAAAATCGCTGTTTGAACAAACTTTCAAATGCGCAATCAACAACAAACCAGACTTTAAGTGATTTAGTGTCAGACTGAGCATGACATAAGCGTAGCTAGAAGTGCGGAAATACAAAAATAGTTTGGCAAAGCAAAAACAAAAAAAATCAAATTTGACTGGAACCAAAGGGGTTACACAGGTAAATCCGCTTATAATCTTATTTGTAAAAAATTGGCAAAATTTCGGCTGTTGATAAATAAACATGATGTCTGATTTATTAAGCTATGTTAGAGCTTAATGGCGCTTCGATCCCTTTTCGTTTTTATTTTCACTTTTTTGTTTTTAATTTTTTGTTTTACGCTTCAGTTTTCAGACAAATAATCGCAGCCAAATGAAATGTAAAGGAATTAAAAAAAAAAGTTGGGAAAATCAAAAGAATAAAAATAGGGTTAGTGAAGCTAGCAAGTTATGATGCCTAAACCGCCATTGTTTTGAAAACGAAATTATATATAAATATTTTTTTAATATTCCGTCTTTAAGAAATTAAGAAGGAAAACTTCTCTCAAATTGCAAAATTTTTTATATTTTGAGTTAAGGTCTGGCACTAAAAAAATATAAATTGCCACATTAAAAGCAATGTGCCACATACTAGGTACAACTTCCATACACACATTTGAAACTCGCATAATTCACAAATAACATAATTAATTTTCTTAGATGTAACAAATTGATTTCATGATATTCATACTATCTACTTACATACATCCCTTCGGGGCTTTTATTTAATTGAGCCAAGGTTGGGTGTGACCAATGCCATTTTTAACGAGCGCACATCACACAGTTATGTATTTAGCATGTGGTTTTGGTTGCAATGCCTCATTTAGATTTGCAAATATGATTTGTTACGAGTTTTGTCCCCTGCTCTTTTTTAATTTGCAACACTTTGTTACTGTTTTTTTATTTTTATTTTTAAATGCATGTCTATGATACCCACTGAGTGTTAATGAATTGCTTACAAAAAGCGATTGAAACTAGTATGTTTGAATTTCTTTCGCTCCAGCTACAATTGTGCAAAATATTATCAGCATTAAACTTTTTTTTTTTATTTTATATGATCACACCTGCGTTGGTGTTTAAATGATATTAATAAGAAACTGGAAATGCAATATGTACATACGTATGTATGTATCTATCTATGTATGTACATATATATAAATATAATAAAAATTATAGTTAAAAAACTAAAAACACGCTTTTATTACAACAAGAACTAAAATGTATAAAATAATTGATATATATAGCGATTCCGTTTAAGAAGAATAGGAAGTTCCCTAACTTGATTTAATTTAAGGAAGGCATGTCAGAGACGTAAATATTTGCGAATTCTTATAGAATATCTGTAATTTTTCTATTTTGAACTATGTTAACACATATTTTTCAGTGTTGAAAACAAAGAAAACAAAAAAGGTTTAGGGCTGAGTGGCTACACTAAGTGGGTTCACTAAGATGGTTCAGCCTTTTGTGAGGCATGCAATAAAGTTCTAAAAAATCTTATTAAAAAATTTAAAATTTGCAATTATTCAATTTTCCTGAGTTTTGAACAGAGTTTAAAAAATACAGTTTATTGTTTATAGTATGAACTAAATTTTTATAAAAAAAAAATAGCGGAAGAAACCAAAATAAACAATTTTGCATATCGGTGTTGTGAAAAATTCTCTGTGCAAACATTATTTTTTTCATGATGTAGTTTTTCTTAACTTGTGTAATATTAAGCTTCAATTTTTAAATAATTTTTGTCAAACATTTATTTAGTGAAGTTAGTTTATGTTAATTTTTTGTTTTTTTGTATTGAAACATATTAAATGAAAAAAAAACGTTTATTATTACTCGAAAAAAATTATTTTGGTGCTCTCAAAAGCGTTTTGGTACGTTGTGGGTGGCAACACTGATGATGCGTTCACTCGATCGAGTTCATTCAACCCTGATTGTACTGTAGAATTTTTTTTTTATTTTAAACTGGAAAGCTACACACTAGCTATTTAAATCGGAACTTTTTTAGAAGTTAATGGTACGAAACACGTAAACTTCTTCTAATAGTGAAGATAACAAAATTAGTTAGCAATGAAAAAACCGATCCAAAACACCTGCATGGACCCGGGTCATATAAATAGATTATTCTGGCAATTCTAAGCAATGTTCCATTAGTTTTTTCTTTATTATATTCAGAGGCTCTTCTTCAAACCTTATAGGCCAATTATTGATTTCGCAACGGAAATATCGGCTAGGGAAACCGAATCCGTACGAAGGGGGGAATTTTTATGATGTTAAAACGGCAGCCTGCATCTTGCTACCCTAAGGAAAAATCAACACTTTCAGGACCCAAGGGAAACATGATTCCTAGAAAGTTTTTCCACTTATTAGGAAACGGTTTGAATCATTTTAAAGTCTTTTATTTTTTTTTTTAACCCTTCGATTTGTGAGAAGGTCCCTAGGGACCTTTTCGTATTTCATGTGCCTATATCTTTTTGTTCAATGCATTTTTGAAAAGAATTTATACATGTATTCCAAGAATAAATTAAGCTGAATCGTTTAAAATAAGTTTCGAAGGGATACGGGATCACGTTCGAGTGTTATTGAGATTTCAACATATATAGTACGGGGATTAGTGACAAGGTCCCTTGGGACCTTGTACAATTTTAGAAGAAATAACAAGTTACTTGTCTTCATGTTTTGATTTTTTTTCACTTGTTCTTCAAATTATTTCATTCCTAATATATATGCAGGACGTTAATTTAATCAAAAGACAACATAAATACCAAAGAAGTTGCACATGTACAGTCGAAACATCGAGCAACTCTTTGTAGGTCCCTAAGGACCTTCTCACGAATCTAAAGTCATCGGCACTGTCACTCATCGGAGGGTTAATATGTCTCATTTTTATTTAGTATCTTTATAATAATATTTTAGAAGTAAATGTCATCACCCAAACTAGAAAAATGCGCCAGAAATTAAAAAAAATTAATTTTAGGAAAAAACCATATTTTCAAAAAAAAACATTTTTGGAAAATACCTAATTTTTACAAAAAAAAAACTTTGAGAAACAAATTACAAAAAATAGGAAGAGGAAGTAATTTTTATAAACTATTTTTTTTTAGTAAGAAATATTTTTACCAATAGCAGAAAAAATTAGCTAAACAGATTTTTTCTTTTTTTGGAAAAAATGCAGGGGAACAAATTTTGAGGAAATTTGATTTAAAAAAATAACAATTTCCTTATCCTTTCCTTAAGGAAAATAAGGTTTTTACCGCCGTCATAGTCTTACGGTCCCAAAAGGATTAAACATTTGGTTGTTGTGTTGCATAGAAAAAGGAATTTAAAAAATACAACTATGGCTTCTGTTTTTTGGTACATATTAACGGCATAACATATGCAATTCTAAAAGGTTGCTCACAATTTGTATTACTTTTCAAGATTTTTTCTTCAGAATCGAAATTTTATCGGACTATGTGAATAACCCAAATGTATCTGCCTACGTTCGCTAAGTGGCTTAGCGAAGCCATAACATACCAGAGTTATACCAGAGGACTGTAGAAAATTGTCTATGTATTTACATTAAAAGCTCATATCAGTATCTACCGTTTAGCAATAAGTCACTAATCTATGTAAATGCGCTCAATCTCGCATATAATCAATTAAACAACAGCTATCTGAGTCTAATACGATTCATCATAATTTGTCAGAAATCTAATGACAGCTAATCTATCAGTAAATTGCATACAAGCAATAAAATTCAAATGCAATCTCGTTTCGCAGATGATATCATCCTCACATTGAGCTCTGAGCGTTCGAGTATTTGGACTAACTATCGACTATGACAAAAGCGAAAGTGAGAGTATCATGTAAACAAGCAGAGGAAGTGACAACATTTAGATGGTCCATTTTTTTTGTTATTTTCATTTCTGTCATTTAATTGCAAGAAAAATTGGCACGAGTGCATTACATCAGAACTAAAGTAATTGCTTTCATTTTTTTTTATTGATTTATTTCATTCTGTTTTCTACTTTTAATTGTCGCATTTGCTAAATTCAGCAATTAAGTGTTTTTTGTTCACTTTCATTGGCCGTACAATTGTTTGTTGCAACAAAAACACCCACAACGAATGGAATCATTGCGTAAGGCATGCACACATACATATATACATATAAATGTACCTAATCTAGGCATATCGTCGTCTCAGAAAACGGATGTCGAATGTTACAAAACACGGTTTTGAGAAAATTGACTTTGAAGTTTAAGGTCGAATTAAACCGAAACTGTACGGTAGATTTTTGTAACTTTTGAAGGAGACGTAGTTGGTGTTATTAGTTTTGATTTCCCATATTTTTACATTTAATATCTCTTAACGTTAATGAGAAAATTTACTTTTCATTCCGTATACATTTGTCGTAAGTAGCGTTTACTCACCACTTTGTTTTGTCCACAGAACATACGACAATAGTAAAGTATCTATTTCAACGACGATGGTATAATTTGATGAAAAAAACAGACATATTTATTAAATAATGATTACTTATTAGAAAAAACATAACAAAAACATAATCATGTATTTAATAAAAAAAA
>NW_016160464.1:27794-56391 GCF_001687245.7 Rhagoletis zephyria | reverse complement strand
TTTTTGCGATAAACAGTTATTTAGGCATTCTATTAAAAGTTCAAGTTCATGTAATGTCATTCACAAAGCGAATAAAACCAAGCGAGTGTTGCGTAAGCCACACACATTCGTTGTTACAAAAATAACTACTTACTTACTTGTATAAACATAAACATTCCATACATGTGCATATGTAGCTTTGCATGTAGACATATATATGTATGTATGTTTGTATGTAGACACATTACATCATTGTACACAAACTAGATATGCCTTACGCTTACGGACAGACATTTAAGAATACATATTTATATACATATGTAGCTTCGACGTTAAATCCGCTTCGTCCGTATCAAATATCACAAAATAAACACTTCAATAAACATACTGTAAATTAATCAATACATAATAGCTAGTACTTAAAATCAATATTTAACACTAATGACGAACGTACGCATTTTTTATTGGCAATAAAAAACTAGCCATTTCAAGCACACATTTTTCACACAGCTATTCAAGCAGTTTGCGTTTAATCACTAAATATATTTGTTTTGTTAATTTGATGTTTTTTTTTTTTAATTTATACAAAGCAATAAGTTTTGACTATGTATTAAAAAGACACAAACTTGAGGAACCAAATTGATTTAAAAAAGCCTCTATGAGATATCCGCTCTCTGATGTCGGTGAGAAAGGTAGAGCAGCTGAGTGGAAGGATCGACCTGTCTGATATAGTGCGTTTTCGAACTGGCCCAAAGTCAGATAGGTCGATCTTCCACCCAGCCATCGATATGTTCATAAATGTATATAGTTGCTTTTTACAAAATACACACTAAGTAATATGTGTGAGCTACTGCGATTTATATGTTTACATTTATGTATGTTTGCTCTCCTTATATAGAACTAATCAATTTGCAGTTCACACCTCATGCTTGTTTGCAAATTAGACGAAAAATTTGCAAGCTAGTAAATTTTGTTGACTGACGCCTTCTTACAAAACAAACACAATTGCCACTAGCATCGCATTGGATACCTTTGCAGACATATGTATGTCTATGTTTACAGATTTATGTTCCCAGTCAGCAGTTTTGCTGATAGTGCATTTTGCGTTCACTTATCGTATCTGAAAAATGTTATAGTATGCAAATAGTTTTAAAGGATCGCCAACAGAGGTATTTACCCAGTACCAGCAGAGCAGTAGTTAAGCATACCGGACAAGTTGCAGCCAACTTCTTGTTAAAGCGTTATCATTTAACTACATTTTACCGTAAATATCATTTCATCAAAGTGTAGATGACATGTTTTTTCGTGCAATGACTATGTCTATATTTGTAGACGCCGAATTGAAGGCAATTTTGGAAGAAGACCCAAGAAAAACGTCCAAAAATATTAGGTGTGACTCAACCAGAACCAGAAGGGAATTCTGTATCATGAGCTTCTGAAAAGTGGTCAGACGATCAACGGGGCTCTCTACAGACAACAACTGATGCGATTGAGCACACCAGACATAAGTAATTAATTTTCCACGATGACAATGCTCGGCTGCATGTCGCACAAGTAGTTAAAACATATCTCGATGGTACCGGATGAGAAGTCCCAACCCACCCGCCTTTTTCAGTCGGACTATCGTTTTTTTCGGTCTATGCAGAACGCCCTTACGGGAGTACGCTTCACTTTAGTTGAAAATATATAAAAATGGGCTTATTACTTTCTGGGTCTCCAAAGACGAGCACCTAGTTGGTTTAGTTTGCTTGAAAATGAAGTTTAGAATTAGTGATTTTTCAGCGAAAATTTTGAATCAGAAAAATTCCATAACAACTGTCGAAAGCGTATTCGTTTCACAACCATTTTCGTTACTTTTCTGTGGGAAAAAGGCTCGTCGAAGTATTCGAAAATGGAATCGGTAAACGGACAAATATTCGCATTCATCCCCCTTTCTTTCCATTTTCGGATTTTTGCTGGCTGGGTATATTTACATACATACATATGTAGACAGATCCCAGGGGGAAAATGTAATGTATGGTAATCGAAAAAATAATCAGTTAAACAATAATTTTCACATTCGAAAATTCCATGCATAACTTTTCCTACTGGGATACATTGCACGATTTACGTATGTATGTAAATTAAAAGTAAGTTCCAAGTGTAAAGATTTGCAAAGGATTGACCATTCAATAAGCTTATAAATAGTACGAGTATGTACGTAGTTATGTACACTGGGTTAGTACCTCAGTTTTCGTCACTAGAATTGCAGCTGAATGTTTGCAAAACGAATGAAATCGTTTAAAATATTTCAAAATGCAAATCGGCACAATGATTTCTTATGCAACTGCAGACATTGTGATTTGAAAAGTAGGTCAATCAGTTTAAAGGGAAAAGGCTTTGTATGCAAAAAGAGATACTTAAAGCACGAATTTTTTTAACTGATTCAAGACTAATATTGCATGCATGGGTACTAAAGTGCTATAAGAAAAAAAAATACGTGGTATAGGTACATGTGCGCATTTAAGAGATGACTCCGTTTAGTTTTTCGAAAAGTAGACTTGCATTTCCAGTGAGAAACTTCTTGTGGAATGTTAAAACAGGAACAATTTAAAAATTACTTCTATGAACGCATTTTTTTAAGTAATTTAAATTAGCTCTTTTTTCCACCGATTTAGCTCCAGACGATTGTTTTTTCTGGCAACACTGTCTAACAGCCTTTTTGAGATAAACGAAATGCTTACAGTTTTGATAGATATCTTTGCAAATAGTTCAATATTTCAGCATGAAAAGTCATCTGTAAAAGGAACATACTGACTTTGCATTGCTTTAAGCCAAATGCATTTTAAAGTAGTTTAAATCAAATGTAGAAACGGGCAATCGACTTTCTGCTTGCACACAATTCAAACTGAACATTTGAAAGTACATTTACATGTCTGGCTGTAGCTGAGCATGCAAAGATGTTTGCTACAATTTGTCGCGGTCAAGAATGTCCATGTTCAAATCTCATTAGGCGGAACATTTAATTTTAAATTTTTAATTTCGGTTTTTATTAATTATGAAAAAGCATCTGTGAAGTGTAGAACGAAAGCGTAATCAAATGACTGACTTTGACGTACTTTAAGCCAAATGTGTTTTAAAGTAGTTGAAATCAAATGCAGAGCCCGATAATTGACTGATGCCTAGGACATAGCCATGTTAAAGTCAACAGTTCGTTCCAAGGAAGAAAGTCAGATCTTCAACTAGTTGTGGTGGGCAAAAATCTAGTTGAACATCGATATTTAAACTAGTTTCTTTCCATACTGGGGAGTTACATAGAAGAAGTAGTACCGGTAATTTCTGCATACTTAACTAAATTTTTGTAATTTTTGGATTATGACACTATTGAAGTAAACTAGCGATATGTTCTTGAACAAAAGCCATATAAATCGAAGTTTCAATCTTTGCGCAATATTAAAAAAAAAATCAAAAAACTTTCTTATGAGCAACACCTTCTACAAAAAATTGCCAAAAATCAACGGTAAATCTAAAGCTACATCAAACCTGTACTTGTATTTCTAAAAAGTTTGATTAAATAGCACCAAATTTTTACGAAAGTCTGTTGATGTTTTAATATTGCACAAAAATTTTAACTTGGATTTATATGGGTTCTGTTAAATCATAAACAATATTTTCATAAAAATTAATTAAAATTAAACAGTAGTAAAATAAACACCAAAAACTTGTCAGTATGTGAGGGTCGCATATTTACGATAACCCCTATGTGTTCATATAGTTAAAACTAAAAAGCTTCTTCATTGCGAATATACTTGAAATAGGCCTTATATGCATTAGTATTGATGTAATAATGCATATTTAATATTTTTTCCCACTATAAATCTATATTTTTAATATATGTATGTATATGCAATCGCTGCACTTATTCAAGCTTGTGAAAAGTTGATTTCAATTCCATTTGATATATTAAGCACAACACATACATAAAATCAATTAAAATTGTGATTTATGGGCTGCTCATCAATGAAAATCGCGTATATGTACAAACAAGTGCATTCATAGTGTATGCAAAATAAGAGTATAAAAACATACTCAAGCGATTACATCATAAACAATACGTTTCGGATGATATACTAATGAACCTACATATACACGTATTAAATTGACCACATAACATTTACAACCTTCTAAAGATTATTAAATCGTTTTCTTGATACAACTAGGAAACTCAACTAGTCTACATCCGATTGTAGCCGTCGCATTTCTCCATTGCCTACTTACTTTTTAACCGATTTTAGTCCCACACCTTTTTGTACAAATGACGGAAACTGTAAAAAGTAATCGCTGGGAAGACTATCTTCATTTGCCGATAAAAATAAGTTCTCTATATGAAATAGCTACGGTAATCTGGAGATTGTTTAGATTTTTCTTAAAAGTCTGAAATAGACGCCCCATAGTGAGTGATTCGATAGAAAGAAGAATATAGTTGAATATGCCAGATTCAGTTTAAAAAAAAAACTATGTCAGAGTAAAATTTGTTAAACGTAAATTTTTTATCGCTTTTGGATCTTAAAAAATTATACTTTTTTTGGTCTTTGCATGAAATCTTGCTTTGCTTGTTTGCTGGGTATTCATATGTAGCTGCATACTTTTAATTTGTTTAATCATAACTATATATCGACTATCGGCAATAAATTATCTCGATTGTTACGCTCACTTAACAGCTGACAACACGCTTCTATTCGGCTATTGTCGGTAAGCTTTTCTGTTTGGCATTTGACATTTTTATTGCACTTTTATAGTGATCACTGCTGTGATGATCAACTTGATCACATCTGAGCGCAATTACTTATTGTCCGCATTTAAAAGTTTTTGTTGTTAGAACTAAAATTAATTTATGTACGAATAAGTTTAGAGCAGTGATGGGCAGAGAGAGCTTTTACTCTGCAAGCGCCCATAAAAAAGTATAGAAACCTAAAAAGAGCTTTGCGCGCGGGCAAGGCAGTGCCCATAACCGTTTTAGAATTAGGGATAAATCGATACCACCAAGGTATTATCCAAATCAGTACTTGTACTTGTATCAAACAAGGTATGGATACCTACTCAGTATCGGAAAGGTATCGAGTACTTGTACATAGAACTACGATTTTGCAAATTTTTCAAAGTTATTGAAGTTTTTCCACCAAAAATATGCATTTTTACAAGATTATTTATCTTCTAATATTTTTTCATACAAAAACAATAGAATACATTTTTACAAGATTTATATATACCCAAAGTGTTTTTATATAAAATAAGTTTGAGTAAATAATTCCTTTTTTGTTATATTTCCCCAAAAAAAACTCGACTTTTCCAAATGTTTTCCTGAAAGGCGAGATTTTGATATACGGGCATGTTCTGAAATTCCAAACTTTGAACCCGACTCGATTTGCCAAATATTTTTTAATTTTATAATTAGTAATTTTTTATCGAGTAAAAAACTACTTGGTAAATTGAGAAAAGTATCGAGTGTGTACTTGGATTTACTTGTATCGATTTATCCCTATTTAGAATGGCTACTTGCGATTCAGTGGCAGTTTTCGTCATAGCCTATCGAAGTTAGTTAAAGTTGTACCTATGTCCTAAAAAGGCATCTTTCAAAAGAGTTTAAAGGATCAATCTGGCACAGCTAGCGAGTGTTAGTACATACCTCGGTCTGAAAGTCTGTGGGCCAAATTCTTATTACAATGTAAAGTTTGGTATCGAGTTAATAGGCAGCCAAACTTGCTCCGCCCTCTAACTTTGACCCGCCTGTGTACAACTGTCTATATCTGGGGTAAAGTTGAGATTAGCCATTTTACCAGGCCCCTCACTGCCGTCCCTAAATTGGAGCGCTAAGCGTTGCGTTATCCATTGTCGACGAGTGTCAGCGCGCGCTATCCCCAAATCAACGCGTCGTAATTTTTGACGTTTTCTCAGATCCTCTCGTTTTTATTCTCGTTTCCTCTTTCACTTTTTTGTCCTTTCTCTTTCTTTCCGTCTTCCGCATCCAACTTCAACACGTAACGCCCTGTCAAAAATGAAAATTCCGCCGCGTTATTGTGGGATGCTTCATACAAATTGTATGGGCATGAGGATTTTTGACAGTTGTTTGGCGCTTGACGCGCCAATTTAGGGATGGCAGTCAGTCTGTAATTTTGACTTGGAAATGCCTGCCAAAGCAGTTTTTTTATCATGGTGTCAGAGAACGCGCATGTTCTGATCCTGGTATTTTGCCTGAAATACCTTGATGTTGTGTATGAGTAATATCATAAGATATTTGCATTTGCAAATTCCTCGAAGCTGACACTACTTGAACTAAAATATGGAGTGGCGTGCAACCCTACAGAGCCGCGGTTAAGCAAGTTCTCATTGGTCAAGTAATAGAGAGCATATCGAAACGAGCTGGGTCAAAGTTTCATCGAGTAGGCGGCCGCCACAGTCGAGTGTTTAGAGCTGCGTAGTGTCTCCCCGGAAGGACTCCAATTCGATGGCTGGTCCATCCAACTTTCAAAACAGTTTTTTTTTTAATAGCGGCAAGCACTAGCAAACCAACGAGTGTCTACTGCATGGAAAAAGACCTTCCAAAATAACAAATAGTCACCTAAGGTTGAAAAGGTGCCAAGTCCGTTTTTTGAAAATTTTCAGGAGAAACGAAAAGTCGATGTAGTTTCGTATTACCTGCCATTCTGCATCAAAAACTATATTTAAAAAAAAAATGGACTTGGCACCTTCTAACCTTTAGGTAGCGATATATCTCTCTCAGCCTGACCTAATCAAAATACGAACGTGGGATATTAAAATTTTAAAAATACTCTGAATTGTATGCAATGTGCGCAATGCTCTCATTTAGTGCTTTTAGCAAAAACATACCTCGCTAAAACGGTCACACTTAGGGCCGTTTTCTAATGTAAGCTGTAAAGTTGCCTTTACTAACAGGGCAGATAAATTGTTCCTCACTTTAAAGTGTTTTCATTTTCCTATCTTAAAGTTAAAAATAAATTTGTTATTCCGTAGAGTGAAACTTCACTACGTTTCCGAGTGTGAAACTTCACTACATTCGTCATAAAATTTCAAAGGTTGGCAATGCAACATAAGCAAATAACGGGTGATTTTTTTGAGGTTAGGATTTTCATGCATTAGTATTTGACAGATCACGTGGGATTTCAGACATGGTGTCAAAGAGAAAGATGCTCAGTATGCTTTGACATTTCATCATGAATAGACTTACTAACGAGCAACGCTTGCAAATCATTGAATTTTATTACCAAAATCAGTGTTCGGTTCGAAATGTGTTTCGCAAACCCAATTGCTGCGAACGGCGACGAATCGACATTTCACGGTCTTCAGCAACACTCTCAGAAACAGACGCAATATTCTCTTCTGTACGCACTGTACGCATTCGTGTGGTTGGTTTAATGTCCAATAAAGTAAACTGAGTGCGAAACTTGGTCACAATCGCATTAATTGTTTGCTCACTTGGTCGATTATGTAGACCATAAATCGGACGTAAAGCGAACCGAACACTGATTTTGGTAATAAAATTCAATGATTTGCAAGCGTTGCTCGTTAGTAAGTCTATTCATGATGAAATGTCAAAGCATACTGAGCATCTTTCTCTTTGACACCATGTCTGAAATCCCACGTGATCTGTCAAATACTAATGCATGAAAATCCTAACCTCAAAAAAATCACCCGTTATAAAGCAAGAGCAACTGTTAGCAAAAACCAAAACCTTGGTTGCAATATCTAATATATCTGACTCATGAACCAAAACCGAACCAAAATTTAAAGTTGGGTACAAATTTTTAAAGGTTGCATCGGGTGAGCAACAATTTATCGATTCGAGAAATGAATGCGCTGATGAGAAAACGAAAACTCGTATATCGAGACTATAAAGTGGCCGGTAATCTAAAGGTTAGATGAGAAAACGGCCCTTAGAATATTTGGCAATGACAATGACACTAGCAATTATTTCTTGCCATGAAAATACACTCGTGAACTGAATTGTTACAGTCAGACATAATTTTTTTTTATCATCTGCAGTGTCATCAAATGAAAATGAAAGGATGACAAAAAAATTGTAATTTGTAAATGCATATGTATGTATGTAGATATTAGCGGGCAATACGCCAAGTAGACAAGTGGTTAAAAACTATGCATATACAGGTACATTAGGGTGAGTCGATTATTTTTTACTATACCCATCCAGTAGTAAAACCCTCTATGGGTTTGCTAAAGTTAGCTCGTATTTTTATTTTATGGCCTACTAAAGTTTTCATATCCCGGCATAAGTACGTCTCAAAAAAGTGGGAAAAATGGCTAAAATAAATGTCTGAGCGAAATTAAAAATTAAGGGCCGGTTACTCAATGTCTGGTTAATAGTAATCTGCGGTTAAACATCGTTATCGACGTCTTCGCCTCCATGCATTCAACATTATATAGTAAAACTTCATGAGGAATATTTTGAAATGGACATTTTGACCATTCTTCAAGAAACCCCGCAAAAAGCAGATTTGGAAGGTCGTTAAAGGATTGATATATTCTACAAAATTATTATTCGGAAAATTTTATTAGAGGTCTTCCCAGGCAAAAATAGGGCATAGATGGGAAATGAGTTTCGAGCCTGTGCATTTTTAAGGGGAAAAAATACCTTTGCACAAAATTAATTTTTTTCACCTTTTCTTAAAACTTTTGATTTAAAAACTTGTATATTTTAGTTTCTAATATTTTTTTTTATTTGTTTACTTAACTAGTAGTATTTTTTGCAATTTATCCGGTAAAGTAAAATTATACTTTTGTAATCAGCGTGCCATTTTTGTATTTGAGTGAATGAACATAAATAAAATGAAATTATTTGTAAAAAAGAAATATGCCAGTCTGTTTTGTCAACTTTAAACTTAAAGGATTAATAAATTGTAAAAAGTGTATACACAAACAAGATGGTGTGTATTTAATCACAAAAATACTCGATATGGTAAATCAATTAAAAATGTTATAAGCTAAAATATAGAAACCTGAAATACCATACGATTTGTCGAAAAAATTTCGTCCGAACAATTTGACCCACCCTATGCAGTTCTGTATGTAGTTTATGCATAAAATTATATACAGACAGAAGTAGTAACGTACGCATACGTAATGAAATCTATAGCACATGACAATGCAAAATTAAAGAGTAAGATTTTTTTTTTGTTATTTTTGTCCTCTGTGGTCAATTTAAATATCAAATATTTGAATTTATTTTTATTTTTTTTTTGCTGAAAGCGAAAATGAATTCTAAGAATTTTCATTAGTCCCCCAGCCATTTGTAGTCAATTAAAAATTACAATCGCTGCCTGAGTGAGCAAATGACTGAGGAATTGTGAGTGTGGTGAGTGATGTCTGTTTGGCAGCTGCCCAACCGCGTTGAATTTTGTTACATGACATAATTGTGTTTATGCTGTCATTGCTGTCTTTTTAATGTCACTTTTATTATTTTTATTATCATTGTTATTTCTGTTAAATTAAATTTAGTTTACAAACCATTTTTTTTTTTGTTGGTTATTCTTTTTAAATTTTCACAAATTTTTGTTTACATTATTTTATTGTTGTTGACAAATTCCTCACCAAATGTGAGTGAATCAATTGCCATTGCTTTGACTTCGGTTGCTTATTTGTGATTATTTGCGTGTTTGTGTTTAAATTGAAATTGTATTGGTGGCAGTCATGGCAATGGAAACAGTGAGGTTGTTAATGAAGAGGTTGGCGGCTATTTTTTGCCCATATATGTACTGTTATATACCGCTTAAAGTGACAAAAAAAAATAATAATAATCATCGCCACCCAAGTAGCTTAGCTCAGCTGCTCCTTAGGTGTTTTAGTGTTTTTTGTCTTCGCCATCGCACATTCGCCCGTTACAATAATTACACCCGTGCACTCATACAAATGCAAATTTTGTGCATATTTTAGGCATCACCCTGGGTGACTATGTATCTTTTCACACTTTAAATTGCTAAATTATGCACATGCCACAACGCATTCAAAACGCTATTTTTATGAGCAAATCAAAATTCAAATTTCCTCTGACATTTTTTGACAATACAAACGTCACCTCCATCTCTCAGTTTGATTTTGGTAGCACGCGAACTAGTTTAACTTGTATGGAGTCGTCTATTTAATAGATGTTCAGCGATTTGAAAACCGGTCTGGCCATTTCATTGTGCGCAAAACTATCAAAACCCTATAGCTGTGTTGCGCATGCGCACGCATACTCCAGTTACGTGGATATTGGCTACTTAATCAGCACCTTGCTGATCTAGGCTGATAATATTTGCATATGCATATCTACATACATGCATATGTAAATAAGTATGTATGTATGTACGTACATTCATACGCATTTTCGTCAATTGGTGTTGGCGTTCACTGAACTCTGCTATGGCCAGATGTTTGTCAGCGATAGCCGCAGTTTGCCTATAATAAAATTAATTTAACTCTTTGGGATGCAATAAAAACATACCAAAAATGAGAAAGTTCAACCAACGCCCACACATTGACGCCAGATAAAAAATACAAAAGTGCCGCTTGCGCGAAAAATAAATTAAAATTAAAAAGTAGAACACATTTAATGACGGCAGTTAAAAGACAATTACGTACATATGTTTTGTAAACAAAAAACTTCTTCGACATTTTTTGGCGAATTTTAAAATTGGTATTTTTATTAGCCCTTCAATTGCCATAGCGGTTTTATCAGGCAATATTTTTGCTGATAAATAATTTGAAGAAATAATGATATTTTTTAATTCCTAGACTTTTATATTTTACGGACAAAGAAATACCTGGTCCAAGCCCTCTCTATCCTATTCTGCTTCTTATTTGGCGCTGTAACCACCTAAGCGACTTTGGCAGAGCTCAGCAAAGCACGCCAGTTGTTCCTACTATTGTAAATGTCAAGTGTAGTCAAGTCCCTCTTGGTCTTTGGATTGCAGTGCGGGCCTCCCTCCTCCTTTACTACCAGCCGTTTTCGTCATTTAAATGGGGGTCTCATCGAAGGCTTTATTTTCGTTATTCACTGGAAGGGCGGGTCCCAAATTCAGCGCACAACCCATTTCTAGGAGGGGATGGTTTCTCAAAATATACACGTTTATTTAGCGAGCCGATTGTTCCAAAACAGCCAAAACAGTGTGGCTTTCACACTCTCTCCCTCTTCTTTCGAGGGACCTGATCCCCTGATTTCCATGGACGTGAGTCTCCAAAAAAACTGAAGTAGCTCACTCCGAGTCTCTGTGAAGATGCCCTCTTGAGTATACGCAATTTAGTGGTTTCGTTATTATCAGGGCCATTCACCAGTCTAGCTCTTTGCTCATGGTATCAGTAAACATTTTTAGCTGAATTCCTTCGCTCAACCTGTTGTTAACGAAAACACTCCACACCTTTTATTGTTGCTCATTTTTCAACTTTATAACTCGTACGTGCTGGCAAATTAAATTCGCTAAAAGTCTTTATAATTTTATTATGTTTTCGCCATCAGCTTTCCACGCTCTTAAGTTTTGCTTGGACAATAGCTTGCTGTTTTTGAAATTTTTTATTTGTAAGTGATCTGAAATGGAGCACCTACTTAGCTTAGCATTCACCTTCCTCTTGCAGTTACTCGCCACTTACAGCAACCATTAACCGATCATATTCCAGCGTTCATTCACTTTTGTATAAATATTTTGAGAAGTTTCTGTTTGTCATAAAGCTTTTGTCCATTGGCCGATTATTGTGCATTTTACTTCTTTTCATTGATTCAGCTCATGTGCGAAGTCTTTTGCTATATATTTTTGCTATATTTTATTGTGTATGTATGTATATTTTGTTTATATGTATATAACATGCATGTACATATTTTGTATGTCTTATGACGACGCGCAAGAATTTCATTCTTTAATAATTTTGTTTTTTACTTGAATGAAACTTTTATTATTTTTTACTTTGGAGAGCGCTGGTGAATATGTTGAACAGAACAGCAGCAAATTCCCGACCATAGGTTTGTTCCATGGTAATTAAACAATATTTTTAATTGAAATATTTTCCAATAGGTGGAATTCCTCGTTTAGATATTTCGGTTTGAAAGCTATTATAATCCTCTTTTATTTGATACCATATTTGTTTAATTTGGATAAGCCGTTTGTTTATTAATAGGAAAGAACTTTTATTCCGGCATTAAAAAATATTTGGCCAAGTTTAACTGTTATTACTGGACAAAAAAAAAATAAGTACGGATTGACCCATTATTTTATTTCAAATAAAATAAAATTCCAAAAGTTACTTTTTTTACGACTTTTATTATAAAACTTTTAAAAGTCCGGGTCCCTGCAAATAAGGTTCACAATATTTTTGGTGGACTTTATAAAAATTTAGTGAAAACCTAAATTTTGTCAAAATCGAATGCTCTGGACTTTTTTTCTTATTCAGGTGTTCTTCTTAAATATTTTCCATCCGAAGATGAGTCACTCAATCCTAATTTTAAGTAAATAGTATGTATGTATCATCATATTTTTTCTCGAACTCTTGTTTATAGAAAATATACGCAAAAACTAGAATCCACATTTTCTAAGTTGCAGACATTTCTTTAGAAACCCGCTTGCTCAGGTTGTATTTTCATTATACCACAAATATTCAAAACACTTTCAGTTAAACAACTGTATCTAAAAACCACAAATTAGTTATGCGAAATAAACAAAATTGTAGGCGAAGTATTAGAGGCAATTAAAAACACACAAGCAGGCAATAAAAAGCGAAACATTTCAATGCCTATTGTTTACCAGATACAAACAAGCAAACAAAAAATTATGCAGGCTCTGCCAAGTGCGTACAGTGAGTGGAGACGTGCACTCATTTAAGAAAGCAGTGTTTTTTTTTTGCACTCCACTATTTTTAGCTACTGGCGCTATTCAGTTTACCTGTACTCAACTCTGTGGGCTGTTTATAATAAAAGCCGAGTGACGCTCTATGCTTGTTTGTATGTACATATGTATATAAATAAATTAAATTGATAACAAACAAAGTACTAGTTTAATATACAAATGCACGTACATACAACATATGTACATACATACGCATGTATGCTAACAAATAACACAAATTTTAATTTCAGTTAGCAAAACTATTACAAACGCCAGAGCGCCAGATTAACTCTCAATAAGCATTATATTAACACACCACTAAATACATACTATGTGAGCGTTAACATGTTCGCTGTTATAACTCTGCTAAGCGTCTGTTAATTGTCTTGTTTGAGAGCAACGTACTGTGAACGCCCTGTAAACTCTCAACTAACACACTACTAAGCCACTACTAAATATGTGTGTAAATGCCATAGTGAACAGCGCCCTACCTATCAACGCGGCACTTGTGGATATTTGCGCTTATATTTTCTTCGTATTTCACTTATTGCTTGTTATTTTGATTAATTTTGCTGTGTAATTCTCAAACTGCTTAATATAAGACCCGACTAAAGGGTTTGAACAGTGTGCATTAAGTCGTTCAAATCGGGAAATGAAGATTGGGTTTGTTCTTGCTTTCATTGCATGAAGGCTGTTCGCCCAACAATTTTGTTACGACTTGTTTGAACAGCCGTGGCATTGTCTGATCCCGTCTTTGATACCATTATAATGAAATTTTCATGTAATTTTCGCACATATTCGGTGATGCAAGTGACGCAATGCGTATCGGCAGCAGGGTGTCCAGATTGTTTAAATAAAAAGCGCGATTTTTTAAAAATAAAATTGATTAAATCGATTTAACAAATTAGATCTTGTTGTTTGTATATAATATAGTTTTTAAAACCAAAAACCTTCATAAATAACGCGAATCGCTTATATAATAGTGATGTACAAACAATTTTCTTTAAAAATACGCATACTTTTTAAAAATATTTGTTTCAACACATTTTGCAATAGGGCGGCGCAATTATTAAATTTATTATAACCCATATTAAAGCTGAAACACAACACCGGCGAACGGCAAATTTTTCGTCGCGAATGTTCGCCGAGATAATTAAAACACACTGATTTATATGAGAACGCGCACAACCAAAGCAGACGACGAAGTTTGCTCGACGACTGTTCGCGACGATAGATTTATTTCTATCGCCGCGGTGAACGACAACGACAAAAAAGGCCATGATGACCATACTTTAAAAGTTATCGTAATTTTTGTTTAAAAGTAAAATAATATACCTTATATTTTTCTATCAGAGATTAATCTAGTAAAACGTAAGTTTACTAGTAGTTATATTTAAAGACTCTTTCTATATTTTAAACTTCTTCTTGCCGGTATTTTCCCTCTTCGTTGTAAAAGCTTCCGTCTTGAAACATGGTCACCTTATCAGCTGACAGCATTCGAACCGCTCTATTTGTGTTTCAGTAAGCGAATTAGCTGGGCGAAAGTTGGTCGTCGGCATCGCTGTGCTGGGCGAAATTTGCTGTTCGCCGGGTATTGTGTTTAAGCATTAATTGATTAATCGCACAATCCGCTTTTAAAAGCTCGGCGCTAAAAATTAAATAAAAACAATAATAAGGCGAAATCAGCTATTTCCACAATTTTTTTCAAAATCACCTGTAGTGTCTGAATTATTTACCTGGCCAAATGGCAGCTTTTCCTAACTTGCTTTAAGCGCCTCAAAGTTTGAATTAGGTAAATGTTTTATTTGAAAGCGTTTTGTAGGCTTTTGACAAAGAGGTATGTTCCTTTCAAAATACATAAATTCAAACAAAAATTTGCTTACTTAATTTAAAAAAGTCACAGAAAATGCAGGTAATTCGAAATGAAATAAAAATGATTCATTGTTTCCATATTTATATTTAACATATCGTTGTCTTATAGTAAAAAGTTGCAAAGCCCACTTTTACAAATTTTACACGAGAGGAAAAAAACTTCTTCTTCAAGTAAATCGCTTTTTTAAGTTATGGTTTTTTTTTAGTAAATGTAGATATAGATATGTATGTATCATTATTATCATTTCTTTTAAATACAAACATTATTTCGCATTAATTTAAAAATAAATCTGAAAGTTTTTCATACATTTTTAAAGGTTTCTAGGAAATAATTATTAACGTTAAGGGAACAGACATTGACTTTTCAACCAGACAGCTGGTTACTTTGACAGCGTTCCAAGCCACCATTCGGCCAAGCAAGTTTTCAAAGTAAATCAAAGCAAATTGAAGTCAGCAAGGCGCGCAAAGCCTGCATTGGGCCAGCGCCTTTAGTTTTTGTTTCATTACGGAAAAAACGCGCTCAACAAAGCATTTGATTGCGGCAAAGATAATAATATGAATTTACTTATATTTCCAAACATTGTACTGCCTGTTGCGGTTTTCACTCCGTAAGAAATTATAAATTGTGTTAAATTAGGCGAAATAGCAGGGAGAACGGTGAACGACGGCATCGCCTAATTTGACGAATTTCATCGTTCGCCGGTATTGTGTTTCAAGCATTAAAACAAAATCATAACAATTTCAATTAAATTTTTTGAGTATTATATTACACTACATCTGAAATCATTGCTGAATGAAGTAAAAAAGCGCAAAATCAAATGTTGAATCCTCTTCGCTTATCATCAGTCCTACGTCATCTCCAATTCCTAAAATCAAAAACTATTGGCCATTAGGTACTCCACAAATGCATGTAAAATCCAAAGCACATCATTAAGTAGCGGAAGAATGCTAGGAGTATGAAGTTGATGTAATAAAAACAACTCGGGCGCTGTAAATATTTTCAGTGCCTTAGTAGAAAAATGCCTTCGAAAAAAGAATCGTGTGGCAATAAAAGCAAGCAATGTTAACGATACTAAAGACATTGAAGGCGATGTCTGTGTTGGACTCTATCAATTACCAGCCCAAAACAACGTCACCAGCTCAAGCGAAAACGATGAGCAACCACAGAAGCCACAGCTGTGGTTCCTGCAATGGTGTAGAGTGAAGAATATCGCAAGTTGGAAGTGGGAAAAAGTTTTACAGAAATTTTTATTTTTAGTCAGTGCAGGCTTTGACGTCATTGACTTTGGATAAACACGGTCATGCGTACCTACAATTATACCAAATGCTATTAAACCAATTGATACATATGTACTTACATATACCCAGTGGCGGATTTAAATATTTGCCGCCCCTAGGCAATTCATAACTTGCCGCCCTTTTTTCACGAAAAAAAAAAATTTTTTTGACCTCGCGCAAGACAAACAGAAGACCATACACAGATACACTGCCTAATTTGACATACGACGGAAGCTGACCTTCAGATTATTCACGTTATGATACACTTATGAAAAACTGGTGGGCTTGGAATCAAGAATTTTCTCGAAAATGCACGCTCGTTTTTCGGCAGTGTTGTCAAGTGTGGTAACCTTTTAGATGATTCTCGTTCTCGGGGCAGCGTGTCGGCTGTTTCTTTGCGTCACGCGCAGGCGCGCCGTCAGGTTTCTAAGCCGCGTGAATGAAAGTTAAATGGAAATTTCAACGACTGCTATACTAAGGAAAAATTCGCAGCGTAATTCTAATTTTGAATTGTATTGAATGAGATGAATCATTAATAATATTTTACAGACACAAACACAATTTCAAGTGCAGCTGAATCCAAATAAATTTTTTTCTTTTAATTTAGCTGTCTTAAATTTTGCCGCCCCTTAATTCTGCCGCCCTAGGCTTCAGCCTATGTTGCCTGTACGATAAATCCGCCACTGCATATACCACACTTCTTCATGCGTACGCAATTGGCCTGCGTTCACGGTAAACACACGCATTTTCAAGTTATTATTTTTGTATCAGATATGCGCCAATTGCAGGCTGGAAAACATGCGGAAAAATTTGTGAATTCTTAGCATTCTTAATATGTACAATCCAAATAATTACCAAACGAATTTTAAGTGATTTTCTAAGTGGGGCATTTTGCTCTGTATTTAATTGGTATCTGGGCGAAATTTTCTGCAACGTAGATGCAGACACACACACATACGTGATGCTAATCAGGCTGGGCAAGGCAGGGATTTATAAAATTTTCAATAATAGAAGTGTGCGAAATTGCTATTTTTGTAAATTTTGTTGCTCTAGTGGCGGAAATACATATATACATACATACATACCTTTCATGTACGCAGAGTTTACACTAAGCTTTTAAGAGAACATTGCAATTTTTATTATTTAAATCACTTCAAATGCTCAGCGTTTTCATAAATAAAGTAAAGTAATTCTATTTATAGTATACTCGATCACCAATTTTGTAGCGTTGTTTTTGCGATTATCGCGTGTATATATAATAAATGAGATTATTGTATGAGAATAGAATTTAATTTTAGATCGAACCTAGTAGTAATACATACATATATTTTTATTTACATTCTTGAGTATGTCGGCGTGTTTTCAGGTATGCGTACAACTAGCTGCATATATTAACATACATACATACATAAGCGATGTATTGAATATTAAAATATTTTGAAATATTATCGATTTGTTGAAAGTTTTCAATGCGGCCTAACACCGCCTAAGAACTATCTAAAGTTCTTAATTCTTTATTTCCTAAGTCTCTAATACTTTGGTTTCTTCTTTCACTATTTCATAAAATTTCTGGCCTTTCATTAATATGAAATGGTATCATAACTTTGAAGAAGAGCGATAAAATGTTACTGGAACGATAATGGAAACATCTTTCGGCAAGACCATCAGCTTCATCAGTATTGGGAAGGACCTCAACGAAGAACTTGATACCGATCCAAGTGTCATCCATGCAGAAAATCCATACATTCTTTGCGACAACATATAGTCCATCAAATAACAGGTGAACTAATTCGCACACATTCACTGTACCGGGCTCACACGAATTTTGATAAGGCTCTCAAAAGTGTACGTTTTGCTTCTCACCGAAATGCTGGCGAGACACTGTAGAAATAAAATCTATCCAATACCTCCTTTGTGAGTGCGCCGCACTCCGGAGAAAACATTTCACATTTGGGACCACTTATTCGCAGGCTTATAGCATAGACAGACGGCAACGTTTATTTGTCCAGCCGGATAAATTCCATTACTACTGCAGGGCTTCACAAGAAAACCAAGATGGTTTAAACTTTAAAGTAATGTTGGTTTTGAGAAATTCTCTTCTGGTCATAACAATGTAGCTGTGCGGCCTCCGATTGAACTCTTTAACCAAAGCTGCCCACCTTCGGTCAGCTTAGGTGACCTTTCCTAACCAGAGGCTACTGGCATAGACCGGGTGCCTTTCCGAATAGGGGTGCATTAACCCACTGAGCCGCGACGGATGGCAAATAATAATTTCCTTGAATTAGGTCAAAATTTCTCTCCTCGGTCTTGCCTAGAGCATTTATATGTAAATGTTTTGGTCTTTAGTAAGAAAATTTTAATCACCTCCAATATACACGTTTATTTATGTAAATATATTTCTTCGCCTTTTTGCTTAAAATTAATCGTAGAATTTTAATTTGCTAAACACTTTCTTCGAAAATTTTGCTCCTTACATACTACGCCGCCCTAATGTACATATACAGTGGTCTATGTATGTACATTAAGTGGCCATGCATAAGGCAATAACTGCACTCTTATATCTTGTTTAATATGCATCAAATTGAAGCATTCCAAATTTTAATTACCGGAAAATTTTAATATTCTTCGCAAGGTTACATATTTACAGCAGTAAGAATGCAATAAAATTGAAAAAATTATTTTTTGATTAGCTAAGGAAAGATTTTACATACTTGTATTGTTCAAAATATTAAAACTTTTTTTTCGCAAAAAGTTTTGATGAAACCAATTAATATATTAAATTTCAAACGAAATTTAAAGGTAAAAGAAATTGGCGAACAATTGATCAAAGCTCAATTTTTAAATAAACTGATATTTTGTGGTGTTTTGCAAAAATTATCAAAACTGATTTTTGTTTGCCAATCAAAAATTGATGACGAAATATATTTGGCATGCAAGCCTCCATTGACTTTTCGCAGTGAACTCAATTAATGAATGGCAGAAGTTTTTTTTTTGTGTACTTAATAAACGAATATTGAGGGCATTGTGTTTTTGGGCCAAATTGAAGCAAAAAGAATCTTTGCACAATTTAAAATCAAAATGTTAATGAAAGAGTGACTAAAAAAAAATCTCACTGAAAGTATGTAGAATGCAATATTTTGGTGGGAAAGAGTAACGCTTTCGAGTGCGTTGAAAGTTTTTTAATGACTACTGATTTGTCTGTGTCGTATAAGCTCTATATATACATATCTATATTTGCTGCATGCACCTATACCTACATATATGCGGACTTATTTTAAAGATTTCTAAATATGCTCTTTTGTTTTGGAGATATGCAGAATCTGTTGATAACGAAGATTCTTGACAATATCATTGTCAGCCTTTTTATTTTCATATCAACACACTACATACCGTATAAATGAGACTAAAAATAAAGAATTAACAAGTGCACCACACAATTCCCGTAAATGGAATGGAGGATATGTCAGTTGTTATTAAATGTTAATATTGACAAATGATAAGTGATTTTCAATTGGCGAAAAAAAGGAAACTGTAAAAAACGTTTGCGGTCTACACAAAATTGCTGTATTCAAGGTTAGCATGCATATTTGAATGAAGAAAGTTAAAACATAAAAACAAATCAGTACGAGAAATTTCTCACAATTGTCAGAAAAAATTGACGGCATTGAGCTGCAATTTCAAGCGACAAGTGCATGACTTCAATTAGCAATATGCCATGAAAATTATCGATATTTGAATGGAAATTAAGAAAAAAAAAACATTAGCTTTATTCATAAAAAATAAATAAATAAAATGGATTCAAAGAGCTTTTTAAAATAAGATTTTCAAAAAATATTTAGTCTTCTCTATTTTTATGAATTTGGATGTAAAATTTTGACCCGAAAAAGTCGAAAAACATGAATGAGATAATTTTTAAAACTGTACTACAATTCCAAAGTTTGAGTGCCGTCTTCTGTTTAGATCAGCCAGAATTAGTAATAAATTGTGTCTTTAAGTTGTACATATGTACCTATGTATTCCAATTTATACATTACCGAATTTCATTCGCTCTTCGTGCCCCGGCTCACTGCGTTCCCTCAAATATCGCTCACACTTTAATGTTTCCTCAAATTGGCCGTTTTATTTACGAGTAATTTCATTTGACATTTTCGAACTTTTATTTGTTTGTTGTGCTTGCGGTAAATGAATTTGATCAGTTGACATTGAAATTCCTAAACTTTGGACATCGCCCAATGTCGTTGAACAATTAAATCTTTTTTTTTTGATATGACCACTGAAAGAAGTCTCCGAAATATCGATGTCATCAGCGCTGACGAAAAATATCCAGTGTCAATTAAACAAATTTGACGTAGTTATTGATGGGATATATCATACCTAAAACATATGTACATATTTTCGTAAATACTTTCATATATATGTATATAAATTGGGGTGGCCCTTAAAAATATCTGGGCACCCCTCAATTTTGTTCCACGTACCGAATAAAGCTATCCACAAAAATTTTAAACACATTTACAGCAACACACAGAGTTGGAAAAAATCTAATTTTTTTTAATCGCAAAAATTCGACAAAAGTTTGACATTGTCTTTGACCGAATTTGTGAATTTATATCAATAAGTTTCAATAAGCTGAGTTATAGCTGGACAGAGTCAACATTTTTTAGAATCTTTGCAATTTTTTTTACTTAACTTTTTTTTAACCCCGTTAGCGAACCCTTAATTTTTTTTTTTAATTTTTTAAATTTCGTAGATGTCTTTCTTTTGTACGTAGAACAAAATAAAGTGGTGTCCCCTACAAAAATTATATGATATTTTAAGAATCATTCTAATATAAGTACTATATGAATGAGCGTTTTACTATTTTTCCTCTGTATTATAAGTGCCAGATGTGACAAAGTTACGCCGAAAATTTCTCACGGAAATACCACCATCTCAGCAAAAGCAAAATCACTTCAAATTATGTACTCCTATCAGGTAATTTCTTAATATTTCAGTGGCATACGTATGTATGTATGTATGTATAAACATTAGATATTCAACTACATATATTAAAATAATTTTAATATTCCATAAGTTTTCCCAGCTGAGCCCATTCATTCTTTGTGACTTTCAACAAATTTATGTATTTGTTTTTCCCAACTGTCGTCCAATACACACTCAACATTTTCGGAATTGTTTATTTTCCCAAAATTGGCGTGTATTTATTATTAAATGGCATCAATTTCCGCGTTACGTGTTATCTATTATTTGTTGTTTATTTCTTTAAACACGGACATATTTATTTACTTTTGTATGAATTTCGCAGAGCTTTGGAAATAATTCAATTGAACGTTAATTGCATTACAAAATATTGTTAATTGTTTATCGATATGCTACATTTGCAAATCAAACATCTGTATTTCATTAACTTTGTTGACGTCATAAAACATGTGTGTATGTTTTGCTATTTTATAAACATAAATACTAGTATTTAATTTGAAAACTCTTTGCAGCTCAATGGGTGGATAATGATGTGTATTGGTGTACATGTATAGGGTTGAATATTATTGTCGCACCCTGCTGCTATCGACATCACGGTTAGTCGTTTCCCCACCTTGCTGAATGGTACCAGGCGCATCATTCGACACATTCGCATTCGACATTCGCATTCGCATCAAATGATCGAATGTTTTGTGAATGCGAATGTGTACATGGGCAGAAAGTCCACTCTAATATTGTTGAAATGGCTCTAACCCCCCAATTCTGTGGACTTGACAAATAATAAACCTTGACTATTTGTCAATAAATTTGTTGCTAAGACTTGTCTATAATTGCTAAATATGTTGTACATTTTTAAAGCGCCTGAAATTAAATTTTTGCAGCATGGTTTAGGCACAAACTTAATGACAAATAGTCAAGCTTGACAATTTTCAAGTGCACAGTTCATCTCGGTGAAAATCCTCTCGATTGGTGGAAAACTAAACTAAAATACGACAAATTGACAGATCTGGCCCGCAAATATTTTAGCCCTCCTGCCACCAGGGTTCCAAGTGAGCAATTTTTCGGTGCAGCCGGCCTTATATACGTGCCTCTAAGAAATCGCTTCATGGGAGTAAAGGGAGCAAAATTACTTTTTTGAAATATTATGCCCCTTTTAAACTTTTGACTACTATTTAAGTTGATTATAGCTTTTTTAATTTTATTCCTAACATTCGCATTCGCACATTCGCATTCCGAAAATTCGTATTCGCATCCGTATGCGCGAATGTGAAAAATATGACATTTGGAACATCCATAGTCATCAATTCACACCCCTTTTATTCTGCAAAAATTACAATTCATACGTTTATTCACTTTACAAACAAAAATACCAATGAACTCACCACTTTAAGTTTACTTGTACGTCCGCTATAGAAAAGAAAATTACTCAGCAGTTGCAACCATTGATTATTGCACAAATTCATTTACCGTATTTTTAAATATGCATTATCCTATATAAATTTACCTGCATACATACACATATACATTTGTAGAAACACTGTTGTCATCATGGCCAATTTGTTATTATTTTGTCAACTGACATTCAACTGCGTCAACATGTCTGACAATTGGCAGCGAAAATCAGACGTGTGAATATGTCAACAATGTAAGTATGAACACCTACACACAAATATGTGTCATTATTTTCATTACCGTTCGATGATTCATAAGATATGTAAACGGAATTGCACAGCTTTTCTTTGATAAATAAGTAATAATATCAATAAAATAAAGATTACGACGATGCGGTGCTTTGCTTAGCGCTGCTAAACTATTGCTCAGATTTTGTTGTGTTGCTATTTAATAATAGCCATTGAAATTATCATTTTAATGTCATATCCGTTACGATTTTTGGGCAGCATTAATAAAAAAGTAAACAACTTGTAAATCAACTTGTTTTGCCGCGTAAGGTTTTTACATAGCTTCGCCGTCAGTGCGATATTTTAAACATACTTTCATACACTGCCGGAAAAAAGTATTGGCACAGCGAATTTTTCACAATATATTTAACAATTTCTATATTCTACTTTATTCCGCAAATTTTTTATAAAAATATGGTTTATTCTACAACAAAAAAAACATAAAAGTATAATTCCTAAACTTTGTCCAAAACTCGCGAAAACTCAATAAACAATAGAACAAAAGTTGTGGAATATATTGTGCAAAATTCGCTGTTTCAATACTTTTTTCCGGCAGTGTACATACACACAGCCACTCCTCGACGTGCATAAATATGTAAATACGAATATGAAGTCTCAAATCTACGCGCCTGCGCATAACAGTCTGCTTCTGTTGTGCCCCTTTCTTCACGCGTATGTAGCTCATAAAAATTGGATCAACGTCGTAAAATTGGCGACAGCTCTACTTAATTGCGTCTGATATCGTATTTCATATTCCCAAAAGATGATTGTGCTTGTTGATGTTATTGTTATTATTGTTTATGCGTATAGAGCCTATTGGCATTCGCATTTAAATTTGACTCTTTTTTTATGCAGTTCGTTTCGCTTTGTTTATGGCCTTAATTTTGCAATTTTTGTTTACTTAATCTAACTTGAACATCGATCGGTTGTTTTCGGTTAAGCTTATCGGAGTTATGAATTTGACGGTTTCATAATTATTTCATACAAATTAAGAATTAACTTTCCGTTGCCCTGAATCGCGGATTAAAAAGCAAATATACAAATTTTGTAAATAAGTAAACAAAAGCAAATCGACTTTCCATAATACAATGCAATGTATGTATAACAAACTGGGTACCAAACGAAAGACAAAACTCTGAAGAATTTAAAATGATATAAAGTTTTAATACTTATCTCGATTTTTTGGTCCGATTTCGTTCATTTTTGGAATTCACATTACTCATATGACGCAGTAATTCCACTTACCAAGTTGTTAAAGCAAAAAAATATCCAAAAATTAAATCTTCAAAATTTTTCTCATAAAAAATTTATTGTCCCAGATCTTTCCAAAATGGAACCAGTTCCTTGAGAGCTCAAAATTAGAGCAAAGCGGGGCAATTGCCACATCGCAGGGATATATGAGAAACCATTACCCCGTCCCTTTTCAAGCTACCTCGGCTCGAGTTCTGAACCACTGCGATTGGCTGTAGGCGCGCAAAGCAATTTTAAACAAAATATACATAAATAAAAAACAATTAGGGTATTCGATGACATGGATATCAATTAAAACCAGGGTACGAAAATAAACTGTACAAAACAGTTCCCATTTGCTCATCGATCATCATATCGTTTGTGGTTTTGTACAGTTTTGTAAATAGTCAGAAACAAATTGTAAGATTCACTGTCATTTTCCCCAACGAGAAACGTTTGCTTTTCGTTTGTGACAATTGTACCATAGGGTACGTTTTATATGTATGCAAACGTTTCAATTACGTGAAAAATAATTTTTTCTGTCAATTTTCATATCCAATTCAATTAAAAAACATGTACTACGTATATACATATATTTTTCTCTGCACGATTCATTTCGTTTGTTGTTTCGTCTGTAACTACTAAACTACTGTAGTGTACTATCGCCAAAGTGAACTCAGCCGTTTTGTTTCGTATTGTACCGAACTGTTAAAGTAATAAACGAAACGAAATAGTAACGTACAATATAGTTTATTTTCGTACACTGATTAAAACTCATACAATTCTCGAACACGTTTGTGCCACTTCGAATGCACAGGCGCAACGTTGCTAACGTCATTTGCACATATGTATGCGGCACGCACCAGCGACAACAAAAATTCAAATGGAAAAGTAAAATAACTGGAAAATGCAATATGATCGCACTTGTTATGATTTTGTTTTATATTTTATTTTTTTGGCGTCCGCTTTAAAAATTAAGATTTCAATAGCAAAAACCTAATAAAATGCCAGAACTTAACGACAGCAACAAGCATTTTTGACATCTCATTGTCACAAGAACTAAATAGCCATTTACTTAACTGTTTATGGCGGCATAAAAATAAAAATAAAATAATTAAATAAAAGTAAAACTTGCTACAAATTGCAAATAAAAGCAAAGTAATAATAAAGTAAATGGAAAATGCAAAATGCTACAACTGCATTTTAATTGCTTTGAAGCGCGCCAAGCAAAACCAACAGTCGCATTGTCGAGCGATGTACATGCATACAAGCATATTTATGTACATTTCTGTGGCATTTTTATAAAACCACTTATCTCGAGTTAGACCATTTTCGCATTAAATAAAAATGTCGTTGGGTTCCAAAACAATATTTTATTGATTAACTAGCCGAAGCTGTAGTTAAAGATGCTCTTTCAGTAGAAGCTCAAAAAGAATATACAATTTTTATAGGATAACTTATTCTTTTTTAATCCAAAGTGTAACCTTCTAAAGTCACTTAAGTGGTTTTGAAAAATGCCAAAGACATGTATGTATGTGTTTACGTACAAAAAAGCATATTTTCATTACATGCAATTCGTATGTTGCGCGCAACGTGACCGAAACGTCAATGGAATTCATGCAACCAGTGTTGCCATTTTAGTTATTTTCCAGCTAGATCTAGCAGTTTTTTTCGCACATACTTTTGGCACAGTTTTCTGTTGGCAGCGGGATTTTTGAATATTTGCAAAACTGAAGAACTATGGAAAGGTATAAAGGTAAAAACTATCGAATTTATTACTTACCATTTACTATTCAATACATATTTCAGGAAAGTTGATATGCATGCACTCCATGGGAGTATTATCGAGGCAGACAATACAAGCTGAAGCAGTTCCACGGAAGAGCAGCCTCCTCCCAGAATTTTTCCCAATTGAACAATTGTCAAAAATCTGCTTTTTTAATCAAAGAGTTGTTTATTGAAACCACCTTATTTTTTGTATAACCTTTAATTTGTTGTTGGATGTAATAAATATGTACTATTTGCAGTTTTTTGTGAAAAAAGTAGTAAAACTTTCGAATTATTGCCTTTACTTTTTTAGCTTTTTTTTTAGCCTAAACAATTTTTTATTGAGCTGTTTTTAACTCTTTTTTTGTCCATTTAGCTGGATTGCTGAACAAATTCTGGCAACACTGCATGCAACGCAATGCGGTGGCGCTACTTTATGCTTGTGCCAATTGTGGCGTGCGCCACTATGCGGGTGTATCGTTGTCTGGCTGTTAGTTGTTCGTCATATATTTACATTAAATGCGTACGCACATTGCTATCCTTCTCTGCATTGTATTTAAATAATTGATTGTAGGCATTTATGCCATTTTGTATAGTTCAAATTTTTTTGGCGGCCAGATATTGGCCTACTGCACTGCATTGCTAATACTTTTGCGCGCGCGTAATTGATTCGTTGCCAGTGAACAGCCTCTACATGTCACCCGCACCTCCCACAAAAGCATATCGAAATGCGCTCTGCTTGTGATTGCGCGTGGCTACCACGCCTGCAATAATTCTTCACTTGCCAACAATCAATTTCAAAATGCAATGACAACAACAACATTTACTACAATAAGCACTTGTTCCAACAACTTGTCAAATAATATTTTTGTGCATTAGAGTGGGTCGAAGGAAATTTTAACATAAGCTCATACATACACATTATTATTGTGAGACTAGGCTTAAAAGTTGCAGAATGAAAAACAGGTAAGTACTTGTTTTTTGGAAATCAAGTTTTTATATTAAAAATTTTTAAATTTTATGGGCACACGATTTTTTCGATTTGATATTCCGAAGGTGTTTCGAAAAAGAAAATTAAACAAGTAATTTTTAAGCAAAAAACAAAACCGGCTTCATTTCGGATCTAAACCAAATTATTATGGGACCACTTCTGAGGTACCAACTTTCCTTTAAAAAAATAATTATAGAAATCGGTTAACGTAATGCAAAGCTATGCGGTAACATACATAAAAAAATAAAAATATGACGAAAAATTGACAACCTCATCCTTTTTCTTTTAAGCCGGTTAAAAAATGGTCCTAATCGGCCCATTTTTCGCAAATCTATATCTCGAAAACGACTGGACAAAACAAATGAAAAAAGTCAGGGTGGCCTTTCCTAAGTGGTAATATATCAAACACAAAAAATACTGAAAAAAATCGGAAATGCGAAATCCAAATGGTGTCACATTTGGCGTGGAATGCCCCACATACATGTATTTAAGTCCTTATGTTTACTATTTATTTACTTATTTATATATATATATAATACTTTTTTTTTTAATGAAGCCGTTCCACCTTAATGCATACATACTAACTAATGTGTTTTAGTGCACATTTTCAAATATATTTGTATGTACATAGTTACATATGTACTTCTACATGCATTCACATAGTTGCGTGCAGCAAGTATGGTTATTGATCAACCATCCATTGTCGATTACTTGGCTCAGTGCCCGAGCCGCCAATAGGCTAAACGACTGACGGCTCGTTGCTTTTATATACAACTTAAATTATCTCGCTTGCTTAACAATTTGACAATTTGTGATTATTTTGTATTAAACGGTTGACAGTGAGCATTTTATTTAGATTTATTACTGTTGACAGCTTTGCAAAGTGCAGCATTTAAAGTGTTTTGTTTCTATCAGCGATTTATCTGTTATCTCAAGTGTCATGTATTTTTTTTTATTTCGATGTAATCGCTTAATAAAGTTAACAGCAGTTTTCGATTGGTTCTTAAATATACATATCTATGTATATAAATTAGTTACTTTTTGCTTTAATTTTAAGTAGTATCAAGTTTTTA
The DNA here is from genome assembly GCF_001687245.7 of Rhagoletis zephyria. Lineage (NCBI taxonomy): Eukaryota > Metazoa > Arthropoda > Insecta > Diptera > Tephritidae > Rhagoletis > Rhagoletis zephyria. The sequence goes on along the minus strand of NW_016160464.1, from coordinate 28,679 downwards.
AAGTCGTATAACGTAAAATAATATTAATATATGAGGGCCCAATTCCGCTGCCAGGAGACGGGTGTTTACAAATACATCCAGTGCACCCCCAACTTTGGTCCCCAGATGGATCCAAAGTAGTGAAAGGGATTGGATAAGGCGTTTGTGAACTCAAGTCAAAGGTTCCACTTGTAATGGGCAACCCGCCAAGTATATTTCAAGCGGACGTCTATGCAGAGATTAATATTCAGCGGATATATCGTAAAGATAACAGCGTCAGCTTAAGATAATCGTGGAATCTCTCCACCATGGAATAAAAACGTCACGGATTTTTGAGTCTACTAAGTAGACTAAATGCCTTGGTGACGAAGAACAAAGTCGTTTTTATTTATCTCAGGGTTCCAGAAAATTAGGAGGTAGGCATTCTTTCCTCGTTAAATAGATAAAGAATTAAGATAATGTATACATCAAAGGCAGATCCACTGAATCTGCTTTGCATGAAGTGGTGAGCTTAATAGAAAGATCATTGCACTTTAAACAATATACTCTGGCGGCATTTCTTGACATCGAGGGCGCATTTAATAACATTGAGGTTGACACCATCATAGACTCTTTGATAGATATTGGTGTTGACGACAGTGTTTGTAGATGGATACGATCGATGCTAGTCAATAGAATCATTCAGGCAACAAATGGGGCTAACTCTATTACACATCATGTGAACAGGGGCACTCCACAGGGCGGAGTGCTCTCACCACTGCTATGGGTGATAGCCCTGAACGGTATATTGCTAGAACTCAATAGAGGGGGAGTCAAAGTTGTGGCGTATGCGGATGATGTTGTAATAGCAGCCACAGGTCCATTCCTCTCTACCGTTAGCGAAATCCTTGAAGGAACCCTGGGAAG
>NW_016160464.1:0-27646 GCF_001687245.7 Rhagoletis zephyria | reverse complement strand
AGCGTCACCGGTTACCAAATCCAAGCTAGTTGGGGAATGCAAAGTAATATTGCGCTCAGTGTCTCAGTCAAATACCGTCTCTCTTGTCTGGGTTCCCGGACATAGGAACATAGAAGGCAATGAGAAGGCGGATGAGTTGGCGAAGGCAGGAGCCGGTTTGGATGAATCCCAGGCAGTGGCACTGGGTTGCCCTCTTGGAGTAGTCCAAAGAGAGATTACTACGCATTTCCTTGAACTGGCTAGACGCAGGTGGTCAGATATACAGACTTGTAGGATAGCGAGAAAACTATGGCCTGACTATAACAGGGCGAAAACCTTGGACCTGCTTAGCAGGTCAAGGCCAGAGGTATTTAGAATTTTAGCAACCATCACAGGCCACTGGCCCATAGGCAAACATGCGGCAAAAATAGGTCTACCCCATAATGTGATTTGCCGCAGCTGTCAACTAGAAGATAGCGAAGAAAGTGTCCAGCATTTCCTGTGTGAATGTCCAGGCCTTTCGAACATTAGACACAAGACGTTAGGGAAACATCTAATAGCTGAACTAACCGACCTATCAGGAGCTACCATTAGCGAAATCGGCAGATTCATTAGAGAGTCGAAATGGTTCGACCTAGCAACATAGGAAGTGCACAGACAAGATATTTATCTCCCGCGAGAAGTGCATCAAAATGGCGCAATAATGCGCTAATTGTATCCTGGGCAGCGACTAGGAAGCACTGCAACCAACCAACCAAGATAATGATAACAAATTGAAGGACCGATTTGAGCTATACTTTAAATATGTGTGTACGTTCTTATCAAGTTACAAAATTCTACGAATAAAATAATTTAAAAAATATCTATGGGCATTTAAAGGGCTTACTAACGTCATAGTCTTACCCATTCAATGCGAAGAAACTCCAACAAAATTTCGAAATACTTTTTCTTTATATTTGTAGGTTTTTAATAGCATTTTTCAAATAGTTGATCATATGTTAAAGCTGCGACTTTTTTTGAACTTGTTATTTAACAAAGACCATGTAAGTCGAAATTTCAAAATTTAGCAAAATTCGACAAAGTTTCGTCAAGATTTTGAGCTTTTTAATTAGATTTCTTAGAAATACCCTGAGAATGCAGTTTTGTAGCCCATAGTAGCTAGGACTTACTATTGATTTTTGGTAGTTTTTTTTTTGTGGAAGTTGTTGCCCACTTTTTCTATACAAAAAAAAAAATGTCGAACCTACTTTGTATGGAAGAAAATGCGTGAAAAAAACATTGCGAAAAACCAACGGTAAGTCCAAGCTACTTCACACCTACACTATTTTATACGCAAAATTAATGGGCTTATGCACACTCAAAACAATTCTAAAAAATCTGATTAAAATGCTTAAAATTTTGACCGACATTTGTTAAAGTTTGAAATTTTGGTTTACATAGTTTTTTAGATAGTATGCTATATTTTCTTAAAATAGTAATACAAATATTTTGAACAAAGAAAATTTGCCAAAACTTGCTAAAATGTATTTTCCCTATTTACAATCTCACCACCGTATATATTGTGTGTTTTTTTATCTTTGTTTTATTTTAAATAAAAGTGTATTTCTATTTTCAAAAAACAAAATTATTATTCTGATAAAATTCTTTAGAAATGTCCAGATTTTGTGCACAGTAATCTGGTCACCGTAGCCGTACCATAAGAATCGTCCAAAGTAAGTAGAGTTATTTTATCAGCCTTTGACAACATAACATATTTCCCGAAATGTTTGATTGAACAAAACATTACTATGTATAAATAGGCGAGGTTTTGTGACGTAAACTGCATTCCATAAAAAAGCCTCAACTATTTTAATACCCACAGAAGAACTGATAACTGCGGCGTAATAAATTGCCTTAAGAATTAATACCAATAGGTACTAAAGACTGTCTTATAAGTATTTATTCAAATAAACTACGACAATGAAATGCATTTCGGACTCTTCAGTGCATATGCCAACTGTTTAATGTATATACATGCAGTTCTTTTACTTAATAATAAAAATGTTATCAAAAGTTGTATCTTGGCAAGTTGTGATAATACCAATGTCAGTTTATCTGAACAATGATGAAGGTAATTTTACGAATCTTATCTCTTAGACATATTTATATGACGTTGTTTTCACTATCGTTTTGTATTTGTTTTTATATACTAAGTACATCTTTACATAAAATTATTATTTTTTAATAAAACACTTTATGTGTGTGTTTAACCCTTAAGAAATATTGCACATCAAGTGCATTGCTCAGCCACGATCCCCAACTGATCTGTGAGCAAAGTTGCATAACGCTGATCACTCTCCAACCCCATCAGCGTCAGAAACTTTAATACAACATCTAAAAAGCTTTGTTGGCAACAGTGTTGCTACTGTTCACAAAACATTAACTGAGCATTTATTTAATTTAATTTCGCAAACAGCAGTCAAACAAACATTGGCTGACTGACACACTTGTACAAGCAAACCTTTAGAAAATTCTGCATATTTCCACTTTATTGTGGCTTATTGTATTGTATTTGCAATGGAACCAATGAAAGGCCAAAGGTATTATGTCACCCGCTCAATATTCATATCGGTGGGCTTGTTGCCGACGACAGCTATCACGCACGCATAAAACAGTATAAGAATGTAACAAAAATTCACTAGTATTTCGTTTACGTCTTAATAAATTCTTGAACTTTGTATGCGAAATTAGTAGTAACTACCTACTTTTTAACAATTCACAAAAATTCGTTCAAATTTATATTCAAATCATTTATTGTATTTTAAATGCTTTTAATATAAATTATTATGCTAATAAAACAATTAGGCGTAATTAAATAGCAAAAACAAAAAGGCTTAAATAAATAAATTGGGAGGGTGGCATTGAACATGCTGAGAATACGAAATTTCGCCCCTTTTATATGCTTTGTTTTGGGATTCTTTTCTGCTGCCTACGTAAATTTGCTGCCCAAGTGTGGTATTCCAGTGTTATTATCTTTTCTAGCGATCATAAAAAGTTTATGTAGTCCATATACAATTGTTCGTTTAAAAGGTGGCGCTGTACTAATTAGACGAGTTGACGTACCAAAAAATCGTTTTAATTGAAATGTTCTAAATTTACCCTTTAGTCAAGTTCTAGACGATCTAGTAAAAACATGTACTCACAATGCAACAAATTTATATTTTTTCTGCAACAATGGTCTATTTTATTTTTATGAACAAAATCACAACCCAGAAGGTGTGAGTATTAAATAAATTTTTAGTTTTTTTTTTTAGTCAAATCTTAGGGATTCGAAACAAGGCTTCTAAGAACTTGCATTTGGCCATAAAATTAAGAAACAGTTCACCGAGTACGTACATAAATCGCGAGTGATAAATTTGTCAAAAACATATTTTTGTTTCTCTTAATTTCTTCTGTAAATGGACGGACCACCGAAAATTGTTTTTTTTCATACCATCCCTAGTTTTTGATGAGGAAAATTTTTTCCGAAGGCATCATACTAGCTGTTGTTGTAAATATTTTACTTAGCATTAGTACTGCTTAAAACAAGTACTAAAATATTTAAAAAGGTTGTGAGTCGAAATTTCTTACGATATGACTCCTTATAGCCTATTTCCACCAACGGCTTAACTGCAGTTAAGGCCTCAGGTAAGTACGAAATATTTTAACATGGGGTGATTAGCGATGATTATTTATTACTTTTTGCTTTTCTACTTTCGTTTTCTTTTACTAAATATGAGCAATTATCCCGCTCGTGTGATAATCTCGTTTTTCCAATAGGCATAAACTGCAGTTAAGGCTTGGTGGAAATGCCTTATTAATATTTGAGTGAAAGTAAATCAAAACTCAGAGGCGCTGGACTGTGACTTTGGTTAGCGAAAATGGAGTGCACAACGAGGTACACTTTCAAAAAAAAAAAAAAAGTAATTTTTCTGTTGCAAAAAATGCTGTTGGATAGTGTAGATAATACTATGACAGACGTTGATTGGCATAGTTAAGTATACTTGTGCATAGTATATAGAGTGGGGGCGCGAAAGTTGTGTGTTCGATTCCAGATTTTTAAAGTTGAATTCTAATAAAAAGGCATTATCTGAGCATTATTTTGATTCAGCGGTAAATATACAGTTACATAACACCGTCAGGCGGCCGCCATAACTGAGTGCTTAGAGGTGCGTACGTACTACCACTCGGAAGAAGCATCATCTCAAAATAGAGAAAGTATTTTATAACAGCGGTCGCACCTTGGCAGGCAATACAACCTCTGAGTGTATTTCTGCCACAAAAAAAAACGTCTCTTGATTTGGGTTATCACATAAGTAGGAATGCACACCATACATTAGCGGAGAAACTCGGCAAAATAAAAATAAAAATTTCAGCGCCAAATATCTATTTACTTTTAACCGACTTCCTAAAAAGGAGGAGGTTATCAGTTCGTCGGAATCTTTTTTTTTTTTTTTTATGTATGTTACCGCATAACTTTGGACCACGTCAACCGATTTCGATAATTCGTATTTTGTATCGGAAAGGTAGTGTCTCAGAGGTGGTCCCATAATAATCAGGTTGAGATCCGATCAGTGGATCATGAGATATATATATATATATTTTTTTTTATATGGGAGTTGAAGTCGGTTTTTTTTTTGCTAAAAATTACTTGTTAGAGGATATCTTCACCATTTCGAATATTTTGTGGTTATTTAGAATCTTTGAGAGTAGTATGGCTGTTATAACTCTTGTGAAATTCAAGTGCAGAGAAACTCGGCCTAGGCAAGATTCCATTGTTGTCATACAATAAAAAGTGGTATAATTTAATTTATATTTATTAGAGACGTGGAAAAATCCGAGTATGTTGTCATTCTAAAAATATGTCTTGTTCAATAGCTGTATTTATGATTTATTTATTTTGACTGCTGATTTGCAATATTCTATTGGCGAGCAATCAATTCTGATTACTTATCGCTCAAACTACATGCACTTACTGCCAAAATTGATTTCTTCTATCGATAGAGATTAGGGAGAGGGTGTTAGCTACTCGAATGTACGAAAGTACTTTATACGTACGAAAGTCATAAAACAAATTTTAGCAAAAAATCTGAATTCTGGAATGTTGTAGTTATTTCTGAACGTTGATAAGCAAACCCTACTTTTCGCATCTGAGTTTACATTTGTGTGTACATATATGTATGTATGTATTGTAGCATTTTTAGATTGCTTGCACCATCAATTACTGGCGATGGAGAAGTGATATATTTAAACTCAAAGGATCTACCGACATTCGTGATGAACAAGTGGCGCCACTTTGTTAGAAGAAGCCGAATTTGTGACAAATTCTTTTAGTTAATTTAGCAATTTGTAAATTTTATTTGATTAAATTTTATCAAACCTTGATATGCAATCAATTTTTAAGAAATAAACTAAATTTACCACAATCAATCATCATTGTTGTAACCACTAACCAGTGGCTGAAATGCATATAGTAAATATATTCATAGACTTGTATGTCTGTCAAAATTTCTTGTACCTATGTAACTCAAACATTTATTACTTTTAACAGAATTGATTTTATTACCCCCCATTCAATTGCGTGTGCAATGTGAGACGCGAAACAAAATTTAACTGGAGCAAAATATGTAGAGGTCAAGTTTATATTACATGTAAGTACATACATAAGTATGTGTATTTATGTTTTTTTATCTTTAAACACTCACCGCCAACCAACCTACTACTACATTTGCACATATGTATGTACATATTTACTTAAGTAAATTGTACACGTAAATTTTCAATTACAAAATATGCGGACGTGTAATGAAATTTTACAAAATTTTCGTCAACTTAGTTATGCTTAACATAAAAAAATGTGTACTTGACTGGCATACCATAACAGAAACCACTGTTTATTTTGTTATACACCATGGCTTAGATAATTATTTTTTATATATGAGGTTAGGCCGTGAGTTACTACATAGACTTTTAGTTGGTCTTGAGTTCTATAAAGAAGGCGTACATCTTAGTAAAAATTCAACTTTAGCTAGTTTTAACACTTTCATAGTCCTTTCGCCTTCGATTTGCTTCAATGAGGAGAAGAGCCGAGGTAGCTGAGTCGCGATGTGTACACGAATATCCAAATGCGAGAAGAGGCCCAGCACTACTGTACAGTGACACAGAGTATGTTCCAGTGGCCTTACTCACATGCAAAGCATTTTCACTTAATGCCAATTCTAGCTTGAACTCATGGATGGTGCGAGACAACGGGCCTCAAGCATAAAAATTTAGCTTGAGCTCAATAATATGTACTGAACATGGAGTCGGAGCTTAAGCTGTAAGCTCCATAACTGGTATTTGGGAATTCTCGGAGCGTCAAGATACATATAAGTACCACCACTAAAAAATCTCTACTTTACAATATTTTTGTTCCAGCAGCGTTAAAAAATTTTCAAAATTAAAGCACATCATGTGTGAGTTATAATGTTACTCAAAGTGAGCTTAGTCATATTCAACATGTCATAAACCATGGGCTTATGTACAAAATATGTACATACATATTTATTTACCAAAAATTTATTTTAAAGAATAAAATTTATCGTTTTCGGAATCAGCAGCTAACGAACAGCCAATAATTTTAAATGCTCATCATCATTAATAAACACATGCCAAAATAAATAATGGCCACCCCTTGCAAATCAAGCGACATTAAATCAACAAACAAGTTGCGAAATAAAACCAATAAATAAATAATTTAACTAATAAAATATTAATGAACGTAAACGCGGGAATGCAAGACAAAGAAATGGCAAACTAGCAGCAAATGTTTAATTGCATTTAAAAACAATGGCAAACGCACAAATTAATATCGCAGAAATTTGGTAGTAAACAATAACAGCAACAACAACAAGAGCAATTTGGCGCTGAATTATTTGCAAGTGCGAAAAAAAAAACAAATTAATTCCAGTTGCTCTTTTTTGATTGTTTTATTTTCATAATGGAATTTCATGCAACGACGTCAGCAATTAATGTATCTGCTTTTCTGCACCAGCACAAGCTAATTGCTGTTTTTTTTGTTTACTTTTTGCAAGAACTGATAGGAGAAGACGCTTGAATATTCCCGTGTCTGATTAGCAAAAAAGAAATAATAACAAAATAAAAAATTAATATTGATAAATGAGATCATAATTATTTAAGATACATGTAAGTATAAAAAGATTCCGAAGGCAGTGAGCTTGCCTGGCAAATACGAAGGGGAATGTTCGATAGGGTGGTCCAAAAATGTATGTGAAAAAGTAAAGTCGGAATTTTTATGCTCTCACCCCCTAGGATTGTTCTATACCGAAAAAAAACACACTTATTTTTTTATTTTGTAATCAAAAAATATTTAGAGGTCGCTCAAAGCGCCCAAACTTTTCCATCTATTTTATATGGGGAGAAAAAACCACTTTTCGTAGAAATGGTATAGAATAGTTAAAAATTAATATTTTTCTACCAGAAAACAGTTTTTCTGCAGGAGATTCCCAGTAATAATACCCAATTGTTTATTAAACAATTTTTTCATTGTAACTATAATTTATGGGTCCGCCAAAAACCCCGAAGAATGCAATGGGACGACCAATAAAAAATCGTTAGAATTAAAAAATAGTTAAATAAACAATTGGGTATTATTACTGAAAGTATCCTGAAGAGAACCAGAGTCTTCCGATCGAAAAATATTGATTTTCAAAAATTCTATACTATTTCAACGAAAAATTTTATTTTTCCCATATAAAAATACATGGAAACCTTTGAGCGCTTTGACCGACCTCTAAACATTTTTTGATTTAAAAATGAAAATTGGGGTCTATTTTTTCCATACAGAACAATCCTAGGGGGTGAGAACATTACAATTCCCACTTTACTTTTTTTTACCGCCCTAATGTTCAGCAACAATCGTCGAAACTAAGCGAAACTCTCCAAAAACTATAAACATAAATCGCAATTGAAATATATACGCAAATGGCAAACACTAGACAAACAACTAGAAGCGTAAATTTAATTTTTCATTTTATTTAATTTTGAATAAAAAAGAGTTTTTAATAAAAAAAAAAAATAAAAACTTTTTAAACGCAAAAATATGAATAATTATATTTGGCAATCATCGATCATTGGCTAATATTTGATGCAAATACTCAATCCATCAAGCGTGAGATACTTGAAAAAGTAACTACATACATTGCAGTAGCAATCAAACAGGTACTTGAAGCAATCAGCAAATCACTCTCATTCAGTGGGTGGTGCAGTGGGTAGTCAAGTCAATGATTTAATTACATGTATAACAGCTTTTAAGGAGTATTGGTTTTTTTTCTTCAGAATCGGGGAACAGGAATTTGACTGCTCACACAAATAAGGTTAAGTACGACAAGATTGCTGAGCAAAATAATTTGAGTGTCAACCTATAATTGCTACAGGACAAAAACGTGCCACTTCATTCAAATGGAATTTTGCCAAATAAATGAGAAGTGACGAAGGTCAACACCGAAAATGCTACTGAGTGCCGGCTACACTAAGTAAAATACAGCCCAAGGAATAAGCGCTTTAAAACAATAGTGAGATAATTCTAAAAAATTTTTTAGGTGGATGATTTTTCTAAGCGGGACTGGTTAAGCACTTGTGTAAGTTAATAGAATTAAATGATTCTTAGTAGTAGTTGTAACAGCATACAGATCCCCCAGAGTTTTTGGGGAGTGTTGCTGGAGTGACAGTCCTTGGCCAGATATAAATCTGGGTCGTTCCGGTTACGTAGACCCGACTGTCGTGGGAACGAATTAAATGATTCTCTAAGAATATGAGCGTACATAAAATATGAAGAATAAAAATATGAATTAAATGATTCTTCGTAGACTGTGGTTAAGACAAATTTTCATACTACTCAAACTAAAGTTTCTGGTTCTTTTAACTTTTTTTCTAGTCTAAACGTTGCAGTTTTGTAAATAAAAAATAAAGATTGCCGTTTAGTCCGTTTTCAAAATTTTTTCGTCCAATCGTAAAGATATACAGTCACTCACAGAAGTATTCGTAATTTAGTTTCTTCACAATATTCAAAATGTTTTCCATTATAAATCTTTTTCATTAATTTCAATTTAAAATATAGCTCATTCTATGAAAAAAACCATATGATTCTCGCAAACTTTGTACAAATTTCAAAAAATTGAAACAAACCTAAAAAAAATTTCACCAAAATTTCAAACTTTTTATTCAGAATTTTAGTATAATAAAGAACAAGTTTCTAGTAGCTAAAAACTACCGCTGATTTTTTAGAATTTTTTTAGTCGGGGGTGTTGCGCATTTGTTTCCATATAAGGCATGAACAAAATTTATTTTTACATCAGTTAATTAGCTCAGTTTGAAAATTTTCATGAACTAACTAAATAATTTTTTAAACAGCTTTTTTATTTAATGACGTCAAGAGCATATTGACCGACCTCTAACACTTCCTAGCAACAACCAATTGTTTACATACATAAACGTACATAACTCTGTCAGTAGGTAGTTTTCCCACAAATAGTGTGTAAATAAAGCAATTTCGTAAAAACATATTTACAAACAAGTCTGTGAATGCACTGAAAATAATAACCCATTCACGCCTACTTATCATACCAGTACTATTTATGTACAAATGTGTGTACCTATGTATGTTTGTATGCACATATGAATGCATGAATGTAAAATATTAAATGTACATAAATTTTGGTTATTTCTTTAGAAAAATATTATAATTTCTGTTGAAAATCCTATGATTCACTGGTACGAATGCGTCGATTTTTAATCAAAACAAAAATTGTACGTATCGTTTCGCATTGGTAATCGGCATTGGCATTGTCGACCACGGTGATGCCGATGACGTCGTATAATACTAGTTTCTAAGCAAAGAAATTTACATTTGAAATACTCGCCTTACCCTCTATTTACATGTATGTATGTATGTACGTACATACATATGTAAATACACTGCAATGGGGTTAGTCACTCAATCGTTCAGGCTAAAACATCATCAATAGTCTGATAAGTCTTTGAAGTGCAAAAATATTCAAAGTATTGCGAAAATTACGCATCTATTTAGATAACTAATGGTCTGATTATGGCAACTTAACGTAACTTACGGCTCCCTTAAAAATTCTATTAAATGGGTGCTGCTTATAATGCCACGTCGAAATCTGGTTCATTTTGATTCTCTAAGTTCTACGTTCCGTTAAGTTAAGTTATGTTGCCATAATCAGGCTTTAAGATGTATTCTTTTCAAGGTGGGCGATGGGTAATTTCCAAACGGAGTGATTCATAGTTACACTAGCAAATGATGGGTACTATGTACTACATATGTATAAATACGAAGAATTTTTTTAAGGAAGCTACGCTGCTCAGTGGAGTACCTTAGCTTATCTTATCTTCAAGAAAGCAGAAGTGTTTTTTATAATGATCATTGCTCTCAATTAGATAAGCTGAATAGTTTGTGAAAAATGTAGAGCAGCCAAAACATAAACAATTTGTTATGCTAGTATAATATTTGTTGATATCAAAATAAGTAAAAATATTTTAAAAGTTTTTGTAAACAAAATATATACTTATTTTGATAAAATTATTTACAACCTTGTTTGCCTACATTTTTATCTAAATCCAAGGAAATATTTAGCTCCAAAAACTTCTCTCAGGGCAACATAAATATTTAGTTATAAGATGACACTGAAAAGTTTTGTAATCCTTTGTAACGATGAGATTAACGCACTACTCGATAAGCATAAGTTTAGGAATGCTATTACGCGTACAAAAAAAAGGCCGAACCGATAACGATAGTTATGAAAATATCGAGAATGTTATCGAAAATGTTAAAATCATCATTAAGAAAAATGATATCGATTACGATAAATATAAGATCTACCATAATGATAACGTCAAACACATCGATCACTAAAAACATATCCATATCACATATATTTTTAAATAAAAGTGCCATATGTGATGAATTATTGAAAATTACCTTTTTATGAATCACCCCCCAACACTCATAGCTGCTTGGTGCTTGCAGCTCTTAGGATTATCCGTTGCTTATTTGTATGCAAGAATTTTATATTTTTACAGATTATGTCATTCATAAAATATCTCAAAATTAGCAGGTACTTCAAATCGTAATTCGCGAATAGCTCTATTAAAATACAAAAACATAAGACAACAACAAAAGTATGCCATTCAAGCAATTAATTCGCTTTACGCACAACAATGAATGTGTAATCACCAAGTGAGGCTAGTGCATAGATTTGTTTACCTACGCTGACATGGCTCTTAGCAGTCTATTGGCGCATAGATACAGGTGTGGCGGCATAGCATGGCAATGTGTACTTGTACTTAGCGGGGCGAACCTTATTAGCGCTGCTTAATTAGCATTTGCGAAACACAATAAAAGACATAGATGGAGTATGAAATTAAGAAAAAAAATCGAAATTCGTCTTTGTTTGTTGCAATAACTGTTTAGTTTTTAAGATCCCACCTACTATTGATATGAATTTATTACTTTCATGGAGCATATGCAGAATTTTAAAGACACATTTTGGTAGCGGTTAGCATATTTGCTCGAGAATAGCATACAAAGCAAATATAGGCCTAAAAACGATAAATTTTCAAAATTTGGAGAAAAAAATGTGGCCGCTGTACTCAGATTTTTGGATCATGGAATTTTTCTCGCAAGAACACGAATTGATCTTGTAAAACTGAGTATGAGACATTCTTCGTATGGCCAATAGCTATCAAACCTGATATATACGGACTCTAGTTTTTTTTTCTAAATTTCATTTTTGTTCCACAGTGCTATATCCGAAAATTATAAACAAAGTTATGATAACATCGTTCATTGACTAAAGCAAGTTGTGGAATAGAAGGAGTTTGAGTTACCCGGAACCAATGGGCAAACATATGCAGAAACATATTTCGAAAAAAAGGACGGATTTCAATCAAAATTAAATAAAATAAAATAAAATAAAGCAAGATAAAATTAAATTAAATAAAATTAAATTAAATTAAATTAAATAAAATAAAATAAAATAAAATAAAATAAAATAAAATAAAATAAAATAAAATAAAATAAAATAAAATAAAATAAAATAAAATAAAATAAAATAAAATAAAGCGGAATAAAATAAAACGAAAACTTAAGAAAAAAATTTATATAAAATAATTTAACAAAAATAACTTAAATATAAAACTAAGAAAAATTAAAACAAAATAAAAACTAATGGAAAATAAAATAATTAAATCAAACCAAGTGATATGAAATAAAATATTAGGTCAAGTGGATATATATGTACATACATAGGTAATCAAATAACAAAATAAAATTTATTCAAGACAAATAGTAAGATTGAAATATAAAAAATAGATAAAAATTTAAGAAAAATAGAATAAATAAAAAAACAATAAAATAAAAATAAAAAAATGAAAAAATATATCCCGAGTGCCGGTACCAGGGAGCGAACCTGCACCTTAGCGGCCATGCAGATACCTTTGTGCGTGTGTGTGTGTACATCGAGTCAATCAAATACAAAAATATGTGTACATACCGTACTCCAAACTGTTCGTAACAGTGCTGTTTACTTTGTGCTCTGTTAAATATACATGCCTGCTCCGCGGCCAGAGATTATTCTCTGCTTTGGCACACATTCACTGTTAACTTTGTCTCCATAGTAAATTTAAAAATCGTGCAATACTTTGCCCACTTCCGATCGCTAAATGGACGCGCGCAAAAGCTCACAATCGTTACTTTTATTTTTTGTTACATTTCGTTTTTATGTTTTTTATTTTATTTGCTTTTTGGCCAAACATTTCTACTGTTACTCATAATTTGTTGAGTGGGGCACATTTGTTGTGTGAGTTTGTGTTTTGATAATTTGCGTTTTTTTGTTAAATACATGTATGTATGTGTGCGATACCTTACTTTGCCTTAACTTTTCTTGCGTTGCAAATTTGCTACTGAATTCAGTTGATATCGAGCCGCGATCGCAGATGGTACGCGAAAAAGTTGAAAGAATTGCGAACGGAATTTTTATTATTTTATATTTGAATTTAAAAGACTATTGGCGCGCATGAGAAAAAGTTAACAAGGAAGAGAATACGAGTACATAAGTGAACTTTAATAAAAGTGTAGAAATTTGAATTTTTCGAAATTAAAAAAGTGTGTGATATCGCTGAAGAATTATTAAAATACTGAAAACAAATTAGTTGTTTCGAAAAAAGTTAGTATCTAAAGTGCAAAATTTTGAATGCTTATTTGATAAACATATAATGTTTTAAAATGTTCTGGAAGACCTTGGAATAACGGTCCTTTAAATTATTTTTAATGTTTATATGTATTTTATAATCCCAATTTCTCAATTTTTTATTTGAGTACAAATTCATTGATTTGAGACAGTTTTAATTGTTAATAACACATTTTACTAGATTAGGAAGATAAAAAAACGTTCTAAGTAAACTTTTATAAAATTTTTGTTGGTGTTTTTAGACAAACAATTTTTATGATTCCAGAGTGTACCTAGTACATACAAATATAATAACTTTAGGCAGATTTTATATGACGGAATCCTTTTTTATAATTTTCCATAGAAAATTTCATTTCTTAGACAAAATTTTTTGTAATTTTTTAATATCTGTAAGTGTAAATCAAATTTATTAGTTCTAACCCACAATACTATAAATTTTTTTCAGTACGATTGCAGTTGCACTTTTTTTATGAACTTTTACGACAAAATTTTATACTCTTTCATTTGAAATCATCCACACTCACGTGGCAATAAACTCAGAAATTCTGCTGCATCTGCAAAAACTGTAACGAATTGGCGGCGCAGACAAACATATTTATAACTAAAAATGCAGTTGCAGCAGTTCTAATACACACAAACACACATACGAGTATTTACTACTGAAATTGTTGTCCCTGACATTGCATTGCAACATGTTTTTGGCAGCTAATTTGCCCGCGAAGAAAATTCTTCTAGTCAAGTTGTAAATTTGCAAAATTTAATGTGCAAAAATGAGAGAAACGACCAAAAGTACCTACGAGATGTTTAACAAAAAAAAAAAAAAAAAAAAAAATTCCTTGCTTAACGATGCCGTATACATGTCAACAGCTACTTACTTTACGGTGCACACTAACTTACTAAATCCATGAATAGTGCAAATTTTCAAAGGTGTAAAATTATTACATTTAGCTTCCTGGAATGATATTTGCGAAATTGAAAATTTTACTTCTTAATGGAGTGTGAAATTGAAAATTTTTGCATTCGTTTCGTTTCCCTTACATAATTATGGTTCTTAAAAATATTTGAAAGGGCCATTGTCTGGTGGTGTTAATTAACTGTAAACGTATGCTTGCAATACTGCGGAAAAAAAAGCATACTTGGGCGTCAATTTGACTACTTAAATTGCAAATAAATATCGCAAGTGTGCGCTCCTTTTACAGCGTTGCAAGAATCAAAGGTCGCCTTTGACTCAATATTATTGTACTAGTATTGTAGGTTTTCAAAATACTAAGTGGTGTCATTATTACATTGTTGATATCATACTACATATTGCAGAAGGGAATATTCTATACAGTTTACTCGCGATAGCTCGAACTAATGAAAATCAGACTTTTTCGGGTTAACGAATTGTTCGAGTTTTCGAATTTTTTTTATTTTTATACCGAGTGCACTGTAACTTTATTCGCATAACGGGTTTTTGTAAAATCAAAATAGATATATCTATGTAGACAAATGTGTACAAGAATGACAAGAGAAATCGATTAGGCCGTTACTGTCTGTCTGTCTGTCAGTCCATAGTAAGGCGCCTTTAAATAAAAATTTAAGAGCGAAATACACCACACAAGCGGTTTGACAAACCAAGCGAAATTTCCCTTTGCTTCAAGCCATTTGTGCTGTGTATGGGGGTGTTTGAAGGTTTGACAAACCGCTGTCAAACCTTCAAACACCCCCATACACAGCACAAATGGCTTGAAGCAAAGGGAAATTTCGCTTGGTTTGTCAAACCGCTTGTGTGGTGTATTTCGCTCTTTACGCATCTAGCAGCAAAAACAGTGTAAGCATCAGCAGTTGTACAGCCACTAGCTGGAGTATGACTCTAATATTGATGTGGAATAGGAATTAAAAGAAACATTTTGTTCGATTTAAAGTAGTCAATGGAGTAGAAAAAATGTTCAAGTTTCCGAACGTTCGAGTTTTCGCAAGTGTACTGTATTTACTATTGACAATATTTTTTTTATCGAATATAAAAGCTTTTTACGCTAAATCATACGCGAATTTAAACAAAAAAAAATACCAAAAAAAATATTTTTTAAAATTTCAAACTCAATGAAAATAGAATTTTCCTTTTTCACGAATGCATCTAACAATGGTTTAAAAAAGAGTTTCGTTGTTTAATGGTGATAATTTTTGGTAAAATTAAATACTAACCTCCAGAGCATAGGTAGTCTTTAAAGTCTTTCAGCAAAGTAATCATGCTTTTGTTAAAAAAAATTATTCAAAAATGGTGAATTTTTTCCATATGTCCAAATATTTATTAAAAAAAGCTTTTGTTTCAAATTTGATTTTTTCCGTTTTTTATTTTAATAAAATTTTTTACGTTTTTTATTCAAAATTTAACAAAATGGTGTTAAAAGAGAAAACAAACCGCATACAGTAGGTGTTGATTAAAATATTTCCCTTTAATAACGAATTTTAGTGAAATAAGAAAAGAAAAAGAAAAAATTCAAATCTAAATCAATTTCACGAATTTTAACTTACATGTTTAAATTAAGTAATACTGCTGTTTCAAATTTTTCAGAGAACACGAATATTGTTATACATTTAAAAAATTGCCAAAAACTTTTTGTTGTATTTTTTTGCTTAAATTTCATAAACGTTGATCGTTTATTTAAAAAAGTGCTTGTTTCGTTTTAAGTGAAAAGAAAAATATTTTTGCGAAGCACGTTTTCCATTTCTTTGAAACAAATTTTTTGTTTTCTTGTTTATTTTATGTAAAATGAAAAAATAAGCCGTGAATCATAAATAGTTATTAAAATCTTTCCTTTTAATAACGAATTTTGGTGCAACATGAAAATAAAGATAAAAAACTCGAATTCAAATCGCATTCGCGGCTCTTAAATTACAAATCGTTAGCTTAAAGTGAAAGGTTGCCAAGTTCATTTAATAAAACATCTTATAGCCATTATCTTCAAGTACATAGATTTTTGGTGCCTCTTTTGGACTAATAAAATTTGCCCTTCATTAAATATATAAACGAGAAAAAATAAAACAGTGCCCTCCTTTTCGAAACGATTTATTTTTAATTTCTCTCGCTTCCTTTATCAAAATATGAGTGGACTTAGCAACTTTTTGCTCTAAGCTAGCGAAGTGCGTTTAAAATAAATAATAATATTATTTAAGATTTTTCAGAGGTCGGGAATATTTTTAAATAATGAAAGAATAAAAATTATGAAAAAATTTTTATTTTTGTTTTTAAACTAAAAATATAACAATTTTTTTTTATTGAAAAAAAGTTTTTCTTGATTAAATTTAAACAAAAAGTTTCGGTTTTCTTATTTTTCAACCAATTTTTTTTAACCAAAAAATAATGATAATAATTAATTATAAGTATGCTTTTTTTCTGCTAAATAACTATTTTTGGTGCTACAAAAAAATAATTTTGTGTTTCTATTTTTAGGCCTAATAAATCATATTCAACCCTTTCATTTAGCTTGAGGCCGTTTCTAATGAAATAATATTGTAGAAAATTTCGAAACAAAAAAAATACTCAAATCTAAATCTATGCTTATCGCCTTTGACTTTTCTTATGGAACATATTTATATTGAGTCCTCAAAATATATTTTTAGGCCTCCCCCTTTGATAGCGAGTGAATTATGTTATCGAAAATCCATTTAGATAAGGTTGAATTAAAAGCTTGCAAAAATATTAATAATTGCGTCTGGCGTTGATGCATTCATCTGGGTTGCTTACTATGTGTTGCAAAAATTATCTTTTTACAACAAAAAACTAATTATATTCACAACTCGAATGCACTGATAACAAACATATCCAAGTATATTTATATACTTAAACATATAGCCAAGTATATTTATCTTAACAATAATTAATAAAATCGTATTTCATTACGAAACGACTGCCATCTGTATAAATAAAGGTAAATATTGCCATATGGCAATGATGGCAAAATATGATCCGCGGGAATTTATAAACATAATTAGTCGCGAGAAAAAAATTGTGTGAAATATGCATTACCATTTAATGCGTTTGAGGAAAATGAAACGAGGGATTCATATGTATGAATGTATATATAGTATACGTATATGCAGGTTTGTACATGGATGAGAGTTTAATGAAAGTGACTCTAAAATTTATTTATTAAGAATGACTTTTAAGCCAGATAAACCAAAGAATAATAATAATAATAAATTTATTAAATCGTTAAAAAAATATATTCATGAAAGGAATGTCTAAGGCAGTATAATATCAATGTTAAAACATGGCTTATTTCAAAATCTTAGTTACGTAAATATATCTAATTGTAGAATATTTAGAGACAATTTTCTTTTATGATTAATGCCGAATTTCCACTTGGCTTTGAAATTACAAAAAACTGGGGCCATTTTAAAATTTCCATGGCGAAATGAACTTAATGACTATTTTTTTTTTAACGTAAAGACTCGAATATTTTTTAATGCCAAACTTTGTCATTACAATTTTCGCCATTTAATACCTAGTGGAAATTTACCATAAAAATTCTCTTCATTGAGTTAAAACGTACAAATGTTGACCAAAAATCAATTGCTCATCAGAAAATTTGGCAAGCGAAACACGCCCATAATCAACTAGTAAACAAAAAGAAAGTGCCATAAAAATAGCGACAAACAATGAAAACTGAAAGTGTAATGCAAAAAAAAAATTAAAATAAATATAAAACAATATTAAGGGAAAAAAATGGTTGCTGCTCTACACAACACACATACAATTGTGCCAAATACAACACAAAATTGGCAACCACGGACCACTTCTAACTTAACAAAATTTTCGTTTTAGTTTATTTTTAAGAATTAGTAGCGTGCATGAGTACATGCATGTATGTATGTATGTGCATATGTATATATGTATGTATGTGAATGTATTTATTGCTTTGTTTATTAGCACCGTTTATTCCATTCTTGTTTTTCTTCTGAGTTTCTTTTCGATTATTCAATGATCGTCTAATCCCACAATAATTTCAATATAATTTATGATATAGTTTTGGTGGCTTAACATAAACAAATTTTTAAGTCTATTTTATTATTATTCATATATTTCTATGATTTGTTTGTCGTTGTCGATTTTTTTTATTTGAAGTAGCACTTCGCTAATACTTTTTGGCATGGCTTTCTTTTTTCCGACACCTATTGCTAGTGTCTAGAGAAACTTTTATTGTTTTTTTTTTTTAAATATACATATATTTGAACATACATATGTTTGAAACGGACCAGAATACTAAAGCGTTAATTTTTTTAAGGAAGCAAGTTTTTTTTTTAATTTTAACTGGAATATTCTCCCACTAAAAGAACGCTGCACAGAAATCAGAAATTTATTTATTCCAGTTGACTAAACTGCTGAAGCGCGTGCGCCAAAGCAGGTAGTAGTGATAAGTAGCAAATCAAGTTGTTTTAAAGCTTGATTGTTTACTTTTAAATCTTATAAACGTTTTGCGTACTGCGCTTCAACAATATCTCTGCTCAAATCCATTGCTTATCCACTCGTTATAAATCATGCAAACTAATTTTTCTCCAATTAATTTTCAATTCATTTAAAATTCCAATATTTCAAGAATACAATTTTCTATGCAAAATTTTCGTGTTTTGTTTTTTTTTTTGGACTGACAAAAAATGTACGCCGCAAGTTAAAAACGCGTTTTATTGAACTGACTACTTTATGACATCATTTTTGCGAAAATTTTCGTTTGAACAACACTTTTTGAGAAACTATTTCTTAAACTTAAAAAAAGTGTTCTTTATCGTAGAAAAGAGAATCAAATTTCGCTTACTAAGATCTACTTTAACGGTCAAGTGAACAAAATTCTAAGCTGCAGACAACAATAGCGAGAAATCCAAAAAAAAAAAACGATTTTTACATTTTAATTAACCAATTTTGTGTACACATTCGGGATCATTCTTTCTCTTTATATCTATATTCATCCTTTGCTTGTGACTTTCGTGGTTCAGTTTTATCTGCCGTCCCATCTAAGCAAGCAATCAGTGCGTGGCGCTGAGCTTTAGAGCAGCGCTTGGTACTTCCAGGCAAAATAAAAAATTCTAAAACAAAATTTATATCAATAATGTGGATACTCAATCGGCAACGTATTGCTTTTGAACGCTACTCAAGCGTGTGAGCATACAAAAACTCGACATACAGAGGCTCATAATCTGGTTTGTTGACAAACTGTGCTATCTATCGCAAATGTTGATCGCATTAAGAACTATATACATAAGTACATATGTATGTATGTACGTATTTTCGCAAATTTGAGTGCGTGCAGCCACAACTCTGTCATCTCATTTAACCGGTTTGCTGCTTTCCACGCCACTTAGACTATTCAGGCCGTTTTTGACATTACCCACGCAAACGATCACATTTCTGTTACAATCAGCTGTTTTGTTTTCTATTTTTTATTTTTGTTTACTTATTTAAAAATGTGCAAGCACTCAAGCACGCGAAAAAATGGAGTAGAAAAAGTAAATCCACTGAAACTGGGCAACGTCGAAAATCTCGTTTTTGTTTGCAATGCGGAAATTATTGTTCTAAGGAATATTCGATTTTTTTTTTAATAAAAACATACCTGTCCACTTAACAACTTTTCATCGGTATTTTGTTGAATAATTCATAGTAGATAGCAATGGAAATGTTCATCGCACCTAGCGTATAAATATGTACGTATGTATGTATGTATGTACTACTTTTGCGTCGTTGCATATTGTTGTCGGGGGCGTATGAGCAACATTACAGAGGATGTGAGTGAAAGTGTGATAGTTATTGCGGTTTTTAATTAAAAGCCTAACTGTACAGAATATGATTTTTTCATATATGTACATATGTATGCATACCAATACTGCAATTGCAAATTTTTATTAAACTTGAGCCTATAGCAACGTTTACACCTACATACATATGTGTCTACATACGTTTAAAAATCGTGAACGTCTTTCAATTTTTGATACTTATTACACATAAAATATTGAACATTTTTCTAATAGATTTGTTGATTTCATGATTATAAAACTAATGCGTAGCGTAACTTACTCTGAATCATGTTTTGTATCTCCACCCTTGGTACATAATGGTCGCATAGGGTTAAGATTTCTAATAAAATTTTTTCTTTTGTTTTATTTGCACGCAGGCAATCAAACTCAAATACAACAATAACGATAACGATATCGAAAGCTACCGATAACTTTGATAATTTAAAAATTTAAGCTCTATATGCTTTTTGATATGGATATCTATATCGAAATCAAATATCGATAACGATAACAGTAGCAAAATCGATAACAATAAAAAATCGATAACGATAACAACAACGAAAACGATACCTAACGACGAAAATAACAAGAACGATAAGTTTAAAAATACTGATAATACCATAGGTACTAACATCAAAGTGATCCACTGGTCACAGATGATCCATTGGTGCGAAGTAATGTCAGTTGACATTATTACTTTGACAAAAGCGAAATAAAATCCATTGATATTCCTGTTTTTTTCAAACATTAAATTTGCGTAGCTTCGCGCAGTTTTCATCAAGAAAATATACATATTCATGTATGTACATATATCGAACCTTTTTTTTTTTTAAACACTTACTTCGGGAATTCGCAGGCACGCTTTTCGAACTATTTAAAGATATTTTTCTTCAACTATGGGTGGGTAAAAGGCGACTAATTTATTTTCTTATCGGTCAGAATATATAAAATGAGTTCAAAAGCGGCATTACTTGCGACTCAAGCTTCGGCATATCGGCATAGCTGAGTGAGAAAACGGCAGTAACTTCATTATACCGGTTTGAGACTTCAATCGACCTGATGGATAAACCGGTGCTTGTTTCACTCGAAGTACCTGCAGATTAGCCAGTTTGAGATCTGAGCAGGAGCTTATATTTATGCTTAAGAGAAGGCAATTGGTCTTCCACATGGTTTCAATCGGAACTGGGATGTCAATAAACGACTCTAAATAACTACTATTTATTGAACCTTTTAAGAAAACTCGACAAATCCCTGTAGACGTTATAAAGGCCGTATAAACCAAACGAGAGGATTGTGGGACCTCAAGGTTACTTTAACCGCCGTTAAATAACGAACAAGACAGAAGATCTTCTAAAATTCAGCAGGTCCGCCATAAGAGTTCTTACCAACATCCTCACTTCCAACTGTGTCATTACACCAATGTTCCAACGATGGCGAATACCAGCGATGTTTCACCTCAGAATCTTCTGCCATGAGAATGAGGAGGAATCAATTGATAACTTTCTGTACCCTTCATACACAAATTTTATTCTGAAAAAATATATTTGAAGGGCAGATAAATTTAAAAGCAACTTGAGAAAACGTTCCTAATTTGTATAATTTTATTTAGGTTTATTTCTTTTTAAGCGCATTTTTTTTTTAAATCCTCATCTTTGCCTATTTTTCACACCATTCAGCTGTTGACAGAATATATTTGTATGAACACAAGAAATTTAAAAATTGCAAAAATTGTGGTAAAATGCCACATATGTATACCCCATAAATATTCACAAATGCTTTTTGTATAACACATTATGTATGTATGTATGTAGGTAGACATTTGTGTATAAGTGACGCCCTCCCACCACGCAGAGCGCAGCCGGCAGCCGCCAATGTGTCTGCTGTCAACAAACGCATCTCGGCACAGCAAAAACGTAAATAAAAACAAACAAGTAAAAAAATGAAAATAAATAGCAAATAAATGAGCGGTTAAATGCGGTCACAAAAATAGGAAATAAAATCTTATCAGCAACGCAAATGAAGTTTCAACCGTAAATGGAACAAAAGAAAAATTAAAAAAAAAAAATAAAAATCTGCCATGGCAAATCCTCGGTTGAGATTTTCTAGTTACTAAGCTTCTCTTTTGATGCTTCAACAAAGTGAGGTGTTGCTTTGGGGGCTAACAAAGGTTGCTGCAAATCAGTTTTGGCTCTGGAAGGCTTTTGAAGCATTCTAGTTGGGAAATCACTACTGTCGCCACAATTACCCGCAGCTTTCCAGTGCGGAAAAAAATATATTTGCAAATATGTAAATATACACCTAAAGACATACTATGTTCATATGTATGAAAATTAGGGTGCTTCATGAAAACAAATTGTTATATTCTAATGGCCTTCTTCATAAAAAAAAAATAAAAGATTTAAAGCGCTCTATAGTGAGACTTTCATACAAATTCTCGATTTATAATGTAGTTAAAGTCTTCTTTAGTTCTTTTTATGAATTTGGGAGTAAGACTTCTGCCAACAAAATATTTCGGAAAAATCGCAATATTTACGGGAGCTACACGCTCATGAAAACACCTCCAAAAGTCCGATTACAATGATTCGGCTGATACAATTTTTAAACATTTTCAAGCAAACGTTTGGGAAAAATACTTTTAAAAACTAATTTTATTTATAAAAAAAATCTTTTTCGGGTATTTTCATATGAACCCCGCTCCTGTTAGTCTAAATATTTTTCAGAAATATTTTGGCGCAAGTTTTAAAATATAATAAACTTTATAGCTCCGATGGAAAATTAGTACCGGTTTTTTTATGGCGATGCACCCTAATGTACATAAATCTGTGTAAATATTTAGTATATGCGTTCACTTTTACATTTGCACATATATACTTTAAGGGATCTTGTTATCTTTTTTACATTTTCATGGGAGATATTCCCTGTTTATTTCCAAGTTGTTGCTATTAATTCTTTTTTCATGTTAAAGATCTACGTAGTGCCAACGTTTATAAAGAAGATAACCAACTAAAGAAGACAAAACAAAAAAGTTCGCTGAAAATTGTTATTTGTTTATATATAGTATTTTTCAAAAAATGAGCACATTCTGATGCAAAATTGGGTTAACGTTTGCAATAAATTTAAATTGCGAATTAAAAGTACAGGGTCGTTGTATTATTAAGTACATACTTATGTATGTACATACACACCATATGAAATTGCAATTTGACTTAATCTCTTCTTCTTAATCCTTTATATGCCAATAAAATTACGATGACTAATATTAATTTGTTAACTTTTCGCTCTCTACTTACAGCCTGACAGCATATTGCAAAAATATGAATCGTAAAATTGGTAAGGCGGCCATGGGCCTGCGGTTGCTCACTGCCCTCACACTACTCGGCGCAGTAGTGGCCTTTGATCACACACTCAAATATGACTATCCGGGTCCTTACTGTGCGGCGAAGAATATCTGTTGTCGAAACAGAGAAGATGGCTGTGCGATGCCAATTTCAAGTAAGTAAATAATCAATCGGTTTTTTTTAGGAAATTTAGTAAGACTAGGTTAATTTAGTATGATTTTGCCGCTCTAGGTAAATTGGTGCTTCTGACAAATACCCCAGAACTTCTGAAAATACAGTGTTCCACAGAAAACCTCCATGACCCTAAGAAATTTGAGCGATTTTACTTGATTCGCAAATCCTTTAAAATACTCTCCTACCTTCACATTAGGCAGAACACCAGTATATCTTAAGTAGCCCGTACAATTGTGTTTGAGATTTATCGTGAGTACCTCTCGTCGAAGACGACCTTATCTCATGGTGCTCAACAGCACAATGTCTCAACTCCAAGTGATGATAAGCGCCCCGAAATGAAAGCATTTCGGTAGCGTTTGGCAGTGTGGGGTGAACACACCTTTGTAGGGTACGTGGCCTACCAAAACCTCTGCCCTTCTTTGGGTCCCGACACCCGGTTGCAATCCAACTCCACATTGAATAATTACTGGTTCTACCCACATTTGGGTGTTAAACCACAGCCCCCCGATACTCCCCGAAAGGCCGTACCCATGAACAGACCGGAGTAATGCTCACCAGGCAGACCGTTTTACCGTTATTTATATACCATTTCACCAATTTTTTTTTCTTCTTTTTATTCAACTTCTTTCTCACCGTTTTGCAAGTCTTGCCAGTGCTCATCGTGCTTGTCTTGCTCGCCTTGCTCATCCAGCTAGTTTTGCCCATCTAGCCGGTGAACACACTCCGGAGATATCTGTTCCCTGTGGTACCAGGTTTAAGTCTCTGGTAAGACCTCGAAAGCCGAAGACTCTTCTATCAGCTGAGCCTCCACTGACTCAGGACTGGTAGCCTTTGTCTGGGTGCCCCGGGGTTGTCAAGCCCGTAGTTCCACTTACGCGGAACCCCCTTGGGGAAAGTAGACTGTACAATAATTACTCTGCTCTTGTAAAATTATATTATGACGTACTGGATAATAATTTATGCTTATAAAAATATTCTATGACCGCTATTTGCTACTCGTATTTTTTTTTTTTTGGACGTGAAGTAGAGAGATTTGAACGAAGAAAGGTCACAAGCTGACCATATCCTTGGGATTTTTATTAATTTTCCCAATTGATACCTCGATCGGCTTGATTCTTTCTCCTCGTTTATAAACTTCTAATGACTGGAAGTTTCGACGGTGTCCAACCAAAAGAAAATGGATTTTAAACTGTTCAATCTTTTAATACCCAGAAGTACCAAAGTACCGCGTCCGTTACGGGATAGCTAGATGCTTTCGACTCCCGATATATGTAGATCTTCCTCTGCGACCTTACATCTATTATGCCATAACTCATTAAAAGACCTCATCTATCCCTAAATCCCTAATGAAAAGCCACTTAGCGTACTTAGTACCTGGCCACAGCTCCTTGAACTTCATTTTTTTTCTTATAGCTCCGCGTCTTTTTCTAGAACTAGATGAAATGGCGTTTCTGAGAGAAGTCGTCTGAGCTGAATCCTGTGGCATCCATATGGGCTCATAGACTGCAATGAATACGCCAGTGCCTGCTATATGCTTTGTGCTGAAGTCCGACCTTCGAGACCAGGTTACCGCTCCAAATGTTGCTGCTGGCTTATGGTCCACATATGTACACCGTAGGATATTGGGATTGAACGGTCATGGCTACGCGCTTCTCTTTTGTTATTTTAAAGTCAAAGATGACCCGGAGATATTACACTTCGGACCACATTCAAAAAAGCTCTGTAAATTTGAGGAATATACTGGCATACATATGTATGTATGTACGTCCGTGGCCAGTTCTCGAAGTTTCCATTATTAGCTCTATTTTAAAAGAACAGGTATTTGTCTTTGTATTATTTAAGAGTTCGTTTGATTGCGGTGAGAGGTGTACAAGACAACGAGTTAATAAAAGCCTTGTTCCTGTATTTAAAGCACTCATAGCGGATAGTGCGTATTCCTGGAGCTCGTTAGTTATTTGTTTAAACCGATTTATAAAATTGATTTTTTTTTTTCAATGTACATACGTATTTATGTATATGTGTATAAAAATGGCACATCTAACTTGTCAATATGTACTTATTTTCCACCCACAGCCACACTCTGCTATTGTGATGAATTCTGTGACCGCGATCAATCCTCTGACTGCTGTCCCGATTACCGTTCGTTCTGCCTGAATGCGCCGGATCCGATAATCCGATGCCTACACAATGGCATCTATTTTAACAAATACAACACCACCACCGACAACTGTAATGAGTGTCGTTGTCTCGAAGGCGGTGTAGTGGAGTGCGATCGTGATGTCTGTCTCACCGATGACAATTTGGTTAACAATGTGAACTCCATACGGCAATTAGGTTGGTCGGCACGCAAATATGACGAGTGGTGGGGACACAAATACTCGGAGGGCCTAACATTACGTTTGGGTACCAAGGAACCAACATTCCGCGTCAAAGCAATGACACGATTGACCAATAAAGCAGGCGCCTTGCCACGTCAATTCAACGCCGTGGATCGATGGGCGAGCCTCATAAATGATGTGCCAGATCAAGGTGGGTGAATAAGAGAAGAATAGAGAAGGTAGCGTTACTGTTACATTAACTTTGTATGCTAAATTTTTGTAGGTTGGTGCGGCTCATCTTGGGTGCTATCCACCACATCGGTTGCCTCAGATCGCTTTGCCATACAATCGCAGGGCAAGGAAGTTGTACAGCTATCGCCACAGAATATTTTGTCGTGTACACGCAAACAGCAGGGTTGCAATGGCGGTCATTTGGACGCTGCGTGGCGTTATCTCCACAAGCAGGGGTAAGTTGTTAATAATATTTTAGTAAAAAGTATACGCTAATTAAGAAATTCATTATTTTTGTAGTGTTTTAGAGGAGAAATGCTATCCTTACACGGGACGCCGCGAGACGTGCAAAGTTCGTCATGGTGGCCGTCGTTTACTCAGCTCCTACGGCTGCCGTCCGTCATCCATCTCCGACCGCGATGAATTTTACACTACAGGTCCGGCTTACTCGCTGAATAACGAAACCGATATAATGGCGGAGATCTTCCATTCCGGCCCGGTGCAGGCCACAATGCGCATCTACCGCGATTTCTTTGCCTACTCGGGTGGTGTCTACCGGCACACCGCAGCCAGTCGCAGCAGTCCGACTGGTTTCCACTCGGTGAAATTGGTCGGTTGGGGTGAGGAGCACGATGGCGTCAAGTACTGGGTGTGTGTTCGGATGAAGAGATTGCGAAAAATATGACTGAACTGATTCTAATTCTGGTCGTTATTCTCTTAACAGGTTGCCGCCAATTCCTGGGGTCCCTGGTGGGGTGAACATGGCTATTTCCGCATTGCGCGCGGTGACAACGAATGCGGCATTGAGGATTATGTCTTAGCCGCCTGGCCCAATGTCTACAATTATTTCAGGACCAGCAAGGACTGAAATGCGAAGAGCTCGATGTAAGGCGTGAGCAAAAAAGAAATCTCGTATACTTTTCCAGTTGAAATATTTGTAAACCACATAGCTGCAAAAGAGTTTAAGAAACCTTTAAAAGAAAGTGGTATTGAATGTGAAGAAATTGTTTGCGCTTCGGCGTATGTTTTAGGCATAAGATAAAAACTCTAACGGTATTCTATATATCTCTAGCTGTAAGTAAACTAAACAAATGCAAGATTTTTTGTGATTGCAAGTAGGTTTATTGCTTCTGTGTGCCTTATACACGAATTTCTATTCAAAAAAAAAACTTCTCATGTTGCACCATAACACTTTTAATTGAATTTAGTATTTTTGTTTTACGGTTTTTATTTGTACTTTTTTATACTTGACTGCTTGCTTATAATTTCGCTTAAGTAATTTTAATAACTTTAAGATATTTTTTAAATTAATTTTCCCCTTTCAGTCTTTTTTTCACTTTTTAATTTTTTTTATCTTTATTTATTTATAAATTTTTTTTTTTTGTTATTTATTGGCCTTACAACAATTTGTGTTTTATGTTCATCGTCAGTTTATTTCTTTTTTTTTCAATATTATATTATAATTAAACTGCCTGGTAACTCTCTGAGACCAAAAATTAAAGCAACCGAACACTGCATAAATGCGTAGAAAACAACAAGCACCAATACA
>NW_016160463.1:59036-64347 GCF_001687245.7 Rhagoletis zephyria | reverse complement strand
TTTTATGGCCTTATATCAATTATATTCAACAAATTTTAATGACCTTGAGTCCGATTTTAATGAAAAACTTATTTTGGAAAAGCAACAATAATGTGAAAAAATGGTAGAAGTGATAGCTATTTCGGAAATCACCACATTTCCTCATCAGACTTCTTTCAGTAGGCTTNACGATCCCACTGACTCAGCCAGTTGCCTATGCACTGTGCTAAGCTCGCCTTGTGAATTATCGTTGCTTTTTTCTACTTTTTCATTTTTTGTTATGCCAACACAATCAAGCGCAGCTATTCCGCTGCATTTTACTTGATCATGTATTTGTTGGTTTTTGCTAATAATTCTATTTTTAGAATGTTTAACTTTTAGGTGTGCTCGTCCTTAAGTTCTTTGTTTTTGTTATTGTTATGGCCTTATAACAACTATATTCAACAATTTTCAATGAGCTTGAGGCCGTTTTTAATGAAAAACTTATTGTGGAAAAGCAACAATAATGTGAAAAAATGGTAGAAGTGATAGCTATTTCGGAAATCACCACATTTCCTCATCAGACTTCTTTCAGTAGGCTTCGAACCGACGATCCCACTGACTCAGCCAGTTGCCTATGCACTGTGCTAAGTTCGCCTTGTAAATTATCGTTGCTTTTTTCCCACTTTTTCATTTGTTATGCCAACACAATCAAGCGCAGCTATTCCGCTGCAATTCACTTGATCATGTGGTTGTTGGTTTTGTTGGTTTTTGCTAATAATTCTATTTTTAGAATGTTTAACTTTTAGGTGTGCTCGTCCTTAAGTTATTTGTTTTTGTTATTTTTTGGCCTTATAACAATTATATTCAACAATTTTTATTGAGCTCGAGGCCGTTTTTTAAAGAAAATTTATTGTGGAAAAGCAACAATAATTTGAAAAAATGGTAGAAGTGATAGCTATTTCGGAAATCACCACATTTCCTCATCAGACTTCTTTCAGTAGGATTCGAACCGACGATCCCACTGACTCAGCCAGTTGCCTATGCACCGTGCTAAGTACGCCTTGTAAATTATCGTTTGCTTTTTTCCACTATTTTCATTTTTGTTATGCCAACACAATCAAGCGCAGCTATTCCGCTGCAATTCACTTGATCATGTGGTTGTTGGTATTGTTGGTTTTTGCTAATAATTCTATTTTTAGAATGTTTAACTTTTAGGTGTGCTCGTCCTTAAGTTATTTGTTTTTGTTATTTTTTGGCCTTATAACAATTATATTCAACAATTTTTATTGAGCTCGAGGCCGTTTTTTAAAGAAAATTTATTGTGGAAAAGCAACAATAATTTGAAAAAATGGTAGAAGTGATAGCTATTTCGGAAATCACCACATTTCCTCATCAGACTTCTTTCAGTAGGATTCGAACCGACGATCCCACTGACTCAGCCAGTTGCCTATGCACCGTGCTAAGTACGCCTTGTAAATTATCGTTTGCTTTTTTCCACTATTTTCATTTTTGTTATGCCAACACAATCAAGCGCAGCTATTCCGCTGCAATTCACTTGATCATGTGGTTGTTGGTATTGTTGGTTTTTGCTAATAATTCTATTTTTAGAATGTTTAACTTTTAGGTGTGCTCGTCCTTAAGTTATTTGTTTTTGTTATTTTTTGGCCTTATAACAATTATATTCAACAATTTTTATTGAGCTCGAGGCCGTTTTTTAAAGAAAATTTATTGTGGAAAAGCAACAATAATTTGAAAAAATGGTAGAAGTGATAGCTATTTCGGAAATCACCACATTTCCTCATCAGACTTCTTTCAGTAGGATTCGAACCGACGATCCCACTGACTCAGCCAGTTGCCTATGCACCGTGCTAAGTACGCCTTGTAAATTATCGTTTGCTTTTTTCCACTATTTTCATTTTTGTTATGCCAACACAATCAAGCGCAGCTATTCCGCTGCAATTCACTTGATCATGTGGTTGTTGGTATTGTTGGTTTTTGCTAATAATTCTATTTTTAGAATGTTTAACTTTTAGGTGTGCTCGTCCTTAAGTTATTTGTTTTTGTTATTTTTTGGCCTTATAACAATTATATTCAACAATTTTTATTGAGCTCGAGGCCGTTTTTTAAATGAAAATTTATTGTGGAAAAGCAACAATAATTTGAAAAAATGGTAGAAGTGATAGCTATTTCGGAAATCACCACATTTCCTCATCAGACTTCTTTCAGTAGGATTCGAACCGACGATCCCACTGACTCAGCCAGTTGCCTATGCACCGTGCTAAGTACGCCTTGTAAATTATCGTTTGCTTTTTTCCACTATTTTCATTTTTGTTATGCCAACACAATCAAGCGCAGCTATTCCGCTGCAATTCACTTGATCATGTGGTTGTTGGTATTGTTGGTTTTTGCTAATAATTCTATTTTTAGAATGTTTAACTTTTAGGTGTGCTCGTCCTTAAGTTATTTGTTTTTGTTATTTTTTGGCCTTATAACAATTATATTCAACAATTTTTATTGAGCTCGAGGCCGTTTTTTAAATGAAAATTTATTGTGGAAAAGCAACAATAATTTGAAAAAATGGTAGAAGTGATAGCTATTTCGGAAATCACCACATTTCCTCATCAGACTTCTTTCAGTAGGATTCGAACCGACGATCCCACTGACTCAGCCAGTTGCCTATGCACCGTGCTAAGTACGCCTTGTAAATTATCGTTTGCTTTTTTCCACTATTTTCATTTTTGTTATGCCAACACAATCAAGCGCAGCTATTCCGCTGCAATTCACTTGATCATGTGGTTGTTGGTATTGTTGGTTTTTGCTAATAATTCTATTTTTAGAATGTTTAACTTTTAGGTGTGCTCGTCCTTAAGTTATTTGTTTTTGTTATTTTTTGGCCTTATAACAATTATATTCAACAATTTTTATTGAGCTCGAGGCCGTTTTTTAAATGAAAATTTATTGTGGAAAAGCAACAATAATTTGAAAAAATGGTAGAAGTGATAGCTATTTCGGAAATCACCACATTTCCTCATCAGACTTCTTTCAGTAGGATTCGAACCGACGATCCCACTGACTCAGCCAGTTGCCTATGCACCGTGCTAAGTACGCCTTGTAAATTATCGTTTGCTTTTTTCCACTATTTTCATTTTTGTTATGCCAACACAATCAAGCGCAGCTATTCCGCTGCAATTCACTTGATCATGTGGTTGTTGGTATTGTTGGTTTTTGCTAATAATTCTATTTTTAGAATGTTTAACTTTTAGGTGTGCTCGTCCTTAAGTTATTTGTTTTTGTTATTTTTTGGCCTTATAACAATTATATTCAACAATTTTTATTGAGCTCGAGGCCGTTTTTTAAATGAAAATTTATTGTGGAAAAGCAACAATAATTTGAAAAAATGGTAGAAGTGATAGCTATTTCGGAAATCACCACATTTCCTCATCAGACTTCTTTCAGTAGGATTCGAACCGACGATCCCACTGACTCAGCCAGTTGCCTATGCACCGTGCTAAGTACGCCTTGTAAATTATCGTTTGCTTTTTTCCACTATTTTCATTTTTGTTATGCCAACACAATCAAGCGCAGCTATTCCGCTGCAATTCACTTGATCATGTGGTTGTTGGTATTGTTGGTTTTTGCTAATAATTCTATTTTTAGAATGTTTAACTTTTAGGTGTGCTCGTCCTTAAGTTATTTGTTTTTGTTATTTTTTGGCCTTATAA
Source organism: Rhagoletis zephyria (assembly GCF_001687245.7). Taxonomy (NCBI): domain Eukaryota; kingdom Metazoa; phylum Arthropoda; class Insecta; order Diptera; family Tephritidae; genus Rhagoletis; species Rhagoletis zephyria. The sequence continues at coordinate 60,664 of NW_016160463.1, read as the reverse complement.
CAATTATATTCAACAATTTTTATTGAGCTCGAGGCCGTTTTTTAAATGAAAATTTATTGTGGAAAAGCAACAATAATTTGAAAAAATGGTAGAAGTGATAGCTATTTCGGAAATCACCACATTTCCTCATCAGACTTCTTTCAGTAGGATTCGAACCGACGATCCCACTGACTCAGCCAGTTGCCTATGCACCGTGCTAAGTACGCCTTGTAAATTATCGTTTGCTTTTTTCCACTATTTTCATTTTTGTTATGCCAACACAATCAAGCGCAGCTATTCCGCTGCAATTCACTTGATCATGTGGTTGTTGGTATTGTTGGTTTTTGCTAATAATTCTATTTTTAGAATGTTTAACTTTTAGGTGTGCTCGTCCTTAAGTTATTTGTTTTTGTTATTTTTTGGCCTTATAACAATTATATTCAACAATTTTTATTGAGCTCGAGGCCGTTTTTTAAATGAAAATTTATTGTGGAAAAGCAACAATAATTTGAAAAAATGGTAGAAGTGATAGCTATTTCGGAAATCACCACATTTCCTCATCAGACTTCTTTCAGTAGGATTCGAACCGACGATCCCACTGACTCAGCCAGTTGCCTATGCACCGTGCTAAGTACGCCTTGTAAATTATCGTTTGCTTTTTTCCACTATTTTCATTTTTGTTATGCCAACACAATCAAGCGCAGCTATTCCGCTGCAATTCACTTGATCATGTGGTTGTTGGTATTGTTGGTTTTTGCTAATAATTCTATTTTTAGAATGTTTAACTTTTAGGTGTGCTCGTCCTTAAGTTATTTGTTTTTGTTATTTTTTGGCCTTATAACAATTATATTCAACAATTTTTATTGAGCTCGAGGCCGTTTTTTAAATGAAAATTTATTGTGGAAAAGCAACAATAATTTGAAAAAATGGTAGAAGTGATAGCTATTTCGGAAATCACCACATTTCCTCATCAGACTTCTTTCAGTAGGATTCGAACCGACGATCCCACTGACTCAGCCAGTTGCCTATGCACCGTGCTAAGTACGCCTTGTAAATTATCGTTTGCTTTTTTCCACTATTTTCATTTTTGTTATGCCAACACAATCAAGCGCAGCTATTCCGCTGCAATTCACTTGATCATGTGGTTGTTGGTATTGTTGGTTTTTGCTAATAATTCTATTTTTAGAATGTTTAACTTTTAGGTGTGCTCGTCCTTAAGTTATTTGTTTTTGTTATTTTTTGGCCTTATAACAATTATATTCAACAATTTTTATTGAGCTCGAGGCCGTTTTTTAAATGAAAATTTATTGTGGAAAAGCAACAATAATTTGAAAAAATGGTAGAAGTGATAGCTATTTCGGAAATCACCACATTTCCTCATCAGACTTCTTTCAGTAGGATTCGAACCGACGATCCCACTGACTCAGCCAGTTGCCTATGCACCGTGCTAAGTACGCCTTGTAAATTATCGTTTGCTTTTTTCCACTATTTTCATTTTTGTTATGCCAACACAATCAAGCGCAGCTATTCCGCTGCAATTCACTTGATCATGTGGTTGTTGGTATTGTTGGTTTTTGCTAATAATTCTATTTTTAGAATGTTTAACTTTTAGGTATGCTCGTCCTTAAGTTATTTGTTGATGTTGTTGT